>NC_053025.1:85887873-86187873 GCF_003073215.2 Triticum urartu | reverse complement strand
GCTTATGATATGAAAAGGCCCAAGCTTGGGGATGCTATGTTTGATGAAGATGATGTTTTTGAGAATATATTTTCTGCAATTAATGTTTTTCCCAAGATTGGGGATGCTACGTTTAATAAAGATGATATTTTTAGTCTCCCAAGTTTTGATATGCAAATTTATAATGATGATAGCATGCCTCCTACCTATGATGATTATTGTGATGATACTTATGCTATAAAAAGTAGTGATTATATTTATAAAACTTGTCAAGATTATGGTTACCCATTTTCTGAACATTACTCTTTTAATATGGAAAAAATTTATAGTATTCAAGTCTCTTATGATACTCCCACTATTCCGAATGAGAAGAATTTTGCTTATGTGGAGAGTAATAAAATTTCTATGCTTGTAGATCATGAAAAGAATGCTTTAGGTGCTGGTTATATTGTTGAATTCATTCATGATGCTACTGAAAATTATTATGAGGGAGGAACATATGCTTGTAGGAATTGCAATAATATCAAGTTTCCTCTCCATGTGCTTAAAGACTTGAAGTTATGCTTGTTTCACCTTCCTATGCAAGTTGATTCTTGTTCCCATAAGTTGTTTGCTAACAAAATCCCTATGAATAGGAAGTGGGTTAGACTTAAATGTGCTAGTCATATTCTTCATGATGCTCTCTTTATGTTGCAATTCTTATCTTTTATGTGAGCATCACTGAAATCGTCGTGCCTAGCTAGGGGCGTTAAACGATAGCGCTTGTTGGGAGGCAACCCAATTTTATTTTTTTCCCTTGCTTTTTGCTCCTGTTTAGTAATAAATAATTCATCTAGCCTCTGTTTATATGTGGTTTTATGCTTTTAATTAGTGTTTGTGCCAAGTAGAACCTTTGGGAAGACTTGGGGAAAGTCTTGTTGATCATGCTGTAAAAAACAGAAACTTTGGCGCTCACGAGAATTGCTGCCATTTTTATTTGGAGAGTGATATTTAGTTAATTATTTTTGCATATGATTAATATATAAATTCCTCAGGTCCAGAAATTTATTTGAGAATTTTATGAGTTCCATAAGTATACGTTTGATCCAGATTACTACAGAATGTTCTGTTTTTGACAGATTCTATTTTTCGTGTGTTGTTTGCTTATTCTAATGAATCTATGGCTAGTAAAATAGTTTATAAACCATAGAGAAGTTGTAATAAAGTGGGTTTAACACTAATATAAATAAATAATAAGTTCATTACAGTACCTTTAAGTAGTGTTTTGTTTTCTTTCGCTAACGGAGCTTATGAGTTTTCTGTTAAGTTTTGTGTTGTGAAGGTTTCAAGTTTTGGGTAAGGATTCGATGGACTATGGAATAAGGAGTGGCAAGAGCCTAAGCTTGGGGATGCCCAAGGCACCCCAAGGTAATATTCAAGGACAACCAAGAGCCTAAGCTTGGGGATGCCCCGGAAGGCATCCCCTCTTTCGTCTTCGTTCATCGGTAACTTTACTTGGAGCTATATTTTTATTCGCCACATGATATGTGTTTTGCTTGGAGCGTCAATTTATTTTGTTAGGATTTGCTTGTTGTTTGAATAAAATACCAAGATATTAAATTCTTAAATGTTAGAGAGTCTTCACATAGTTGCATAATTATCCGATTACTCATTGAGCTTCACTTATATCTTTCGGAGTAGTTTGTCATTTGCTCTAGCGCTTCACTTATATCTTTTAGAGCATGGTGGTAGTTTTATTTTGAAGAAATAGATGAACTCTCATGCTTCACTTAGATTATTTTGAGAGTCTTAAATAGCATGGTAATTTTCTTAAATAATCCTAATATGCTAGGTATTCAAGATTAGTAAAAACTTTCTTATGAGTGTATTGAATACTAAGAGAAGTTTGATTGCTTGATGATTGTTTTGAGATATGGAGGTAATAATATCAAATTCGTGCTAGTTGAGTAGTTGTGAAATTGAGAAATGCTTGTGTTGAAGTTTGCAAGTCCCGTAGCATGCACGTATGGTAAACGTTATGTAACAAATTTGAAACATGAGGTGTTATTTGATTGTCCTCCTTATGAGTGGCGGTCCGGGACGAGCGATGGTCTTTTCCTACCAATCTATCCCCCTAGGAGCATGCGCGTAGTGCCGAGGTTTTTGATGACTTGTAGATTTTTGCAATAAGTATGTGAGTTCTTTATGACTAATGTTGAGTCCATGGATTATACACACTCTTACCCTTCCATCCTTGCTAGCCTCTTCGGTACCGTGCATTGCCCTTTCTCACCTTGAGAGTTGGTGCAAACTTCGCCGGTGCATCCAAACCCCGTAATATGATACGCTTTGTCACACATAAACCTCCTTATATCTTCCTCAAAACAGCCACCATACCTAACCTACCTATTATGGCATTTCCATAGCCATTCCGAGATATATTGCCATGCAACTTTCCACCGTTCCGTTTATTATGACACGCATCATCATTGTCATATTGCTTTGCATGATCATGTAGTTGACATCGTATTTGTGGCAAAGCCACTGTTCATAATTCTTCCATACATGTCACTCTTGAGTCATTGCATATCCCGGTACACCGCCGGAGGCATTCATATAGAGTCATATCTTATTCCAAGTATCAAGTTGTAATTCTTGAGTTGTAAATAAATAGAAGTGTGATGATCATCATTATTAGAGCATTGTCTCAAGTGAGGAATAATAATAATAAAAGGCCATAAAAAAGAGAAGGCCCAAAAAAAGATAAAGGCCATAAAAAGGCCAAATAAATAAAAAAATGAGAGAAAAAGAGAGAAGGGACAATGTTACTATCCTTTTACCACACTTGTGCTTCAAAGTAGCACCATGATCTTCATATTAGAGAGTCTCTCATGTTGTCACTTTCATATACTAGTGGGAATTTTTCATTATATAACTTGGCTTGTATATTCCAACAATGGGCCTCCTCAAGTGCCCTAGGCCTTCGTGAGCAAGCAAGTTGGATGCACACCCACTAGTTTCTTTTGTTGAGCTTTCATACATTTATAGCTCTAGTGCATCCGTTGCATGGCAATCCCTACTCCTTGCATTAACATCAATCGGTGGGCATCTCCATAGACCATTGATTAGCCTCGTTGATGTGAGACTTTCTCCTTTTTTGTCTTCTCCACATAACCCCCTTCATTATATTCTATTCCACCCAAAGTGCTATGTCCATGGCTCACACTCATGTATTGCGTGAAAGTTTATAGGTTTGAGATTACTAAAGTATGAAAGAATTGCTTGGCTTGTCATCGAGGTTGTGCATGATGAGAGCATTCTTGTGTGACGAAAATGAAACTTGACTAAACTATATGATTTTGTAGGGATGAACTTTCTTTGGCCATGTTATTTTGAGAAGACATGATTGCTTAGTTAGTATGCTTGAAGTATTATCATTTTTATGTCAATATGAACTTTTGTCTTGAATCTTTCGGATATGAATATTCGTACCACAATTAATAAGAATTACATTGAAATTATGCCAACTAGCATTCCACATCAAAAATTCTGCTTTTATCATTTACCTACTCAAGGACGAGCAGGAATTAAGCTTGGGGATGCTTGATACGTCTCCAACGTATCTATAATTTTTGATTGCTCCATGCTATGTTATCTACTGTTTTGGGCAATATTGGGCTTTATTATCCACTTTTATATTATTTTTGGGACTAACCTATTAACCGGAGGCCCAGCCTAGATTTGCTGTTTTTTTGCCTATTTCAGTGTTTCGAAGAAAAGGAATATCAAACGGAGTCGAAACGGAACGAAATCAACTGGAGAAGTTATTTTTGGAAGGAAAGCTACCGGAAAAGCTTGGAGTGCACGTCAGGAAAGAAGGGAGGTGCTCACGAGGGTAGGAGGCATGCCCACCCCCCTAGGGCGCGCCCCCCTGCCTCGTGCCCCCCCTTCGGTCCCCTGACGTACTTCTTTCACCCATATATACCTACGTATCCTAAAACTTCCAAAAGCGGCAATAGATCGGGAGTTCTGCCGCCAGAAGCCTCCATAGCCACCGAAAACCAATCTAGACCCGTTCCGGCACCCTGCCGGAGGGGGCAATCCTTCTCCGGTGGCCATCTTCATCATCCCGGTGCTCTCCATGACGAGGAGGGAGTATTTCTCCCTCGGGGCTGAGGGTATGTACCAGTAGCTATGTGTTTGATCTCTCTCCCTCGTGTTCTTGATTTGGCACGATCTTGATGTATCGCGAGCTTTGCTATTATAGTTGGATCTTATGTTTCTCCCCCCTCTACTCTCTTGTAATTAATTGAGTTTCCCCTTTGGAGTTATCTTATCAGATTGAGTCTTTAAAGATTTGAGAACACTTGATGTATGTCTTGCCGTGCGTATTTGTGGTGACAATGGGATACCACGTGATTCATTTGATGTATGTTTTGTTGATCAACTTGCGGGTTTCCGCCCATGAACCTATGCATAGGGGTTGGCACACATTTTCGTCGTGATTCTCCGGTAGGAACTTTGGGGCACTCTTTGAGGTTCTATGTGTTGGTTGAATAGATGAATCTGAGATTGTGTGATGCATATCGTATAATCATACCCGCGGATACTTGAGGTGACATTGGAGTATCTTGGTGGCATTAGGGTTTTGGTTGATTTGTGTCTTAAGGTGTTATTCTAGTACGAACTCTAGGGCTGTTTGTGACACCTATAGGAATAGCCCAACGGATAGATTGGAAAGAATAACTTTGAGGTGGTTTCGTACCCTACCATAATCTCTTCGTTCGTTCTCCACTATTAGTGACTTTGGAGTGACTCTTTGTTGCATGTTGAGGGATAGTTATGCAATCAAATTATGATATTATTGTTGAGGGAACTTGCACTAGTGAAAGTATGAACCCTAGGCCCTATTTCCTATCATTGCAATACCGTTTACGCTCATTTTTATCACTTGCTACCTTGCTGTTTTTATTATTTCAGATTACAAATACCTTATATCTACTATCCATATACCACTTGTTTCACTATCTCTTCGCCAAACTAGTGCACCTATACAATTTACCATTGTATTGGGTGTGTTGGGGACACAAGAGACTCTTTGTTATTTGGTTGCAGGGTTGCTTGACAGAGACCATCTTCATCCTACGCCTCCTACGGATTGATAAACCTTTGGTCATCCACTTGAGGGAAATTTGCTACTGTCCTACAAACCTCTGCACTTGGAGGCCCAACAACGTCTACAAGAAGAAGGTTGTGTAGTAGACATCAATAAGCCTCCTTATATCTTCCTCAAAACAGCCACCATACCTACCTATCATGGCATTTCCATAGCCATTCCGAGATATATTGCCATGCAACTTCCATTATCTTCATATACATGAATTGAGCATCCTTGTCATATTGCTTTGCATGATCGTAAGATAGCTATCATGGTGTTTTCATGGCTTGTCCATTTTTTGATGCCATTGCTACGCTAGATCATTGCACATCCCGGTACACCGCCAGAGGCATTCATATAGAGTCATATTTTGTTCTAGTATCGAGTTGTAATATTGATTTGTAAGTAAATAAAAGTGTGATGATTATCATTATTAGAACATTGTCCCATGTGACGTTATCAAAATAAAAGTGGCCAAAGAAGCCCCCCAAAAAAGAGAGAGGCCAAAGAAGCCTACAAAAAAAGAAAAAAAAAGAAAAAAGAGAAAAAATAAAAAATGAGAGAAAAGAGAGAAGGGACAATCTTACTATCCTTTTACCACACTTGTGCTTCAAAGTAGCACCATGTTCTTCATATAGAGAGTCTCTTGAGTTATCACTTTCATATACTAGTGGGAATTTTCATTATAGAACTTGGCTTATATATTCCAAAGATGGGCTTCCTTAAGTGCCCTAGGTCTTCATGAGCAAGCAAGTTGGATGCACACCCACTTAGTTTCAGTTTGAGCTTTCCTACACTTATAGCTCTAGTGCATCTATTGCATAGCAATCCCTACTCCTCGCATTGACATCAATTGATGGGAATCTCCATAGCCCGTTGATTAGCCGCATTGATGTGAGACTTTCTCCTTTTTGTCTTCTTCACACAACCTCCACCATCATATTCTATTCCACCTATAGTGCTATGTCCATGGCTCACGCTCATGTATTGCGTGAAAGTTGAAAAGGTTTGAGAACGTCAAAAATATGAAACCATTGCTTGGCTTGTCATCAGGGTTGTGCATGATTTGAATATTTTGTGTGGTGAAGATGGAGCATAGCCAGACCATATGATTTTGTAGGGATAACTTTCTTTGGCCATGTTATTTTGAAAAGACATGATTGCTTTATTAGTATGCTTGAAGTATTATTGTCTTAATGTCAAATGATAGACTACTGCTTTGAATCACTCGTGTCTTAATATTCATGCCATGATTAGATTACATAATCAAGATTATGCTAGGTAGCATTCCACATCAAAAATATCTTTTTTATCATTTACCTACTCGAGGACGAGCAGTAATTAAGCTTGGGGATGCTGATACATCTTCATCGTATCTATAATTTTTGATTGTTCCATGCCAATATTATACAACTTTCATATACTTTTGGCAACTTTTTATACTATTTTTTGGGACTAACATATTGATCCAGTGCACAGGGCGAGTTCTTGTTTGTTGCATGTTTTTTGTTTCGCAGAAAATCCATATCAAACGGAGTCCAAACGGGATAAAAACTGATGGAGATTTTTTTGGAATATATGTGATTTTTGGGAAGAAGAATCAACGCAAGACGATGCCCAAGGGGGCCACAAGGCAGGGGGGCGCCCCAGGGGGTCAGACGCGCCCTAGTCCCTCGTGGCCACCCCGTAAGGCGGTTGGTGCCCTTCTTTCGCCGTAAGAAAGCCAATATCCGGATAGAAATCATGTTAAAATTTCAGCCCAGTCAGAGTTACAGATCTCCGGGAATATAAGAAAGGGTGAGCCAGAATCTGAAACGCAGAAACAGAGAGAGATAGAGAGACATATCCAATCTCAGAGGGGCTCTTGCCCCTCCACCGCCATGGAGGCCCTGGACCAGAGGGGAAACCCTTCTCCCATCTAGGGATAAGGTCAAGGAAGAAGAATAAGAAGGGGGACCCTCTCCCCCTCTCTCCCGGTGGCGCCGGAACACCGCCGGGGCCATCATCGTCACCGCAATCTACACCAACACCTCCGTCATCTTCACCAACATCTTCATCAGCTTCCCCCATCTATCTACAGTGGTCCCCTCTCCCGCAACCCGCTGTACCCTCTACTTGAACATGGTGCTTTATGCTTCATATTATTATCCAATGATGTGTTGCCATCCTATGATGTCTGAGTAGATTTTCGTTGTCCTATTGGTAATTGGTGAATTGTTATGATTGATTTAATTTTCTTGTGGTTATGTTGCTGTCCTTTGGTGCCCATCATATGAGCGCGCGTGTGGATCACACCATAGGGTTAGTTGTATGTTGATAGGACTATGTATTGGAGGGCAAGAGTGACAGAAGCTTCAACCTAGCATAGAAATTGATGCATACAAGATTGAAAGGGGGACCAATATATCTTAATGCTATGGTTGGGTTTTGCCTTAATGAACGTTAGTAGTTGCATATGCTTGCTAATAGTTCCAATCATAAGTGCATAGAATTCCAAGTCAGGGATGACTTGCTAGTAGTGGCCTCTCCCACGTAAAACTTGCTATCGGTCTAGTAAAGTTGTCAATTGCTTAGGGACAATTTCGCAACTCCTACCACCACTTTTCCACACTCTCTATACTAACTTTATTGCTTCTTTACCTAAAACAGCCCCTAGTTTTTATTTACGTGCTCTTTATATTCTTGCAAACCTATCTCGTTACACCTACAAAGTACTTCTAGTTTCATACTTGTTATAGGTAAAGCGAACGTTAAGCGTGCATAGAGTTGTATCGGTGGTCGATAGAACTTGAGGGAATATTTGTTCTACCTTTAGCTCCTCGTTGGGTTCGACACTCTTACTTACCGAAAGAGGCTACAATTGATCCCCTATACTTGTGGGTTATCAGAGGGGCTCGAATTTATAGCCAGAGGGGAAGAGGGGTACGTGGCTCCGCCGGAGCTCTCTAGAAGCCGACGAGCGATGCCAGTGAGGGGTGGAGGGGTGCAGCACTCACGCGGGAGCTGTGCAACGTGCAGACGAGCACATGAGGTGGTGGAGGAAGAAGACAGAGGCACGGGGCGCACTGTGGCTTTTGGCCACGACGTGGACATTCTCGCTACGGCATTTCCGGTGTCGGCGAGTGCCAGGGAGCGTTCAAGGGTGAAGAGATGAAGGGGGTGGCACGGTGCGGCAGTCGTTGGTGAGCTTTGGATCGATCACACGTGAAAAAGAGACGAGGGCGCCGCGCAGAGCGCGTCGGACGCGATGCGAGGGCCGTGTCCTCATGTGGTCATCATGCTGGCATAGTCAAAACGACGCCCGCTCATTGCCAAACCTTGTCCCTCGTGTTGTCCATGCAGTTTTTAGTCTAGGAAAGTTGATCATACACTGCCAGGCCGACCAGATTAGACTCGAGCTTGTTGGCAAGTTTCTGGTCAGAAACTTGGTTGCCAAGTTTGGAGGGCTTCTAGAAGGTGATTGGGGCTAAGCTTCAGGAGTTAAGGTTTATCTAGGAAGGTAATCAAGCTCAAGAAAATTCAGCTTTATTAGAGCAAGGAAAAATACACTTGCTGTAGAAACGGGATTTTGAGGCGCGAACAGAAATGATTTTTTGTAGCAAAAATATTCCAAATAAGTATGTAATATTTTTGCACAGGGAGGTGGGCCAAGGTTGAAAGAATATTTGAGGATTTTCTTAGATTTTTGGAAGCAATAAAAATGAGGGTTGCTTTGGAGCACACATTTCTGAATTGGATTTCAGAGAAGAAATTGAATATTTTTCTTTTATGAAAAATATTCCTTGGGCTATTTTGGGATTTTTCAAAGAAAGAAAGTTGAATGAGAGATAGATGGGTCACTTGGGTGAAAATCAAGGACATTCCCAAGTGCTTAAGTCCATTTGAATTGATTCAAAAACCAAATTTCAAAGCAAGAGCAGATGAAGTCCGAAAAAAGAGAGAAGGCAAAATCGAGGCTGTCACAAACCTCCCCCACTAATCTCATCCTCGAGATTTGGTTGCGCGAGAAAACAATTCTGGTAGGCTGTCCTTAAAAATTCCTCTCTTTCCCAAGTTACTTCTTCTTCGGTGTGATGCTCCCACTAAACCTTATAAAACTTTATCACTTTGCTGCGAGTGACCCTCTCTGTCTCATCCGATATTCTGACCGCTCTCTCCTCATAGGTTAAATCCTTTGCAAGTTCTATCTCTGCCATGTCAGTCCTTTTCTCCGGTGGCGAGATACACCTCCTTAACTGTGAGACATGGAACACATTGTGCACTTGTGATAATTCTGGTGGCAATTCCAACTGATAAGCAACCGTTCCAACTCTAGACATGACTAGGAATGGACCTGGGTGCCAGTTTCCCTCGGGTCTGAAATCTCTTGACTCCCTTCATGGGTGTGACGCGGAGATACACGTGCTCTCTGGGTTCAAAATTGATCTGACGGTGCTTTGCATCATAATAACTCTTTCGTCGTGACTTGGCCAACTGTAGTCTATCTCGGATCTCCTTGAATTGTTTTTCAGCCACCATCATTAAATCAGTTCCGAAAATGTGTCTGTCTCCGGTTTGAGACCAGTTTAGTGGAGTGCGGCACTTACGACCATACATAGCCTCATAAGGTGACATCTTCAAGCTGGTCTGAAAATTGTTGTTGTAGGAGAACTCGGCATACGGCAGACAATCTTCCCACTTGGGTCCTTGGGCCAAAGCACAAGCTCGGAGCATATCTTCGAGTATCTGATTTACTCGCTCAGTTTGCCCGTCTTTCTGAGGATGATATGCTGTGCTATATTTTAGGGCAGTCCCTAAAGCTTGATGGAGACGTGACCAGAAGGCTGGGGTAAAGAGAGACCCTCAGTATGAAGTGATGGTTCTAGGCACTCCATGCAAACTGACGATCCTGGACACATACAACTGTGCGAGTTGGTTGGCTCGATACGTGGTTCGGATGGGAATGAAGTGAGCCACCTTTGTTAACGTGTCCACTATGACCCATACCGCGTCATTACCTCGGTGAGTCCTTGGTAGGCCTATGATGAAATCCATGCAGACATCGTCCCATTTCCATTACGAGATGGGTAGTGGTTGAAGGATTCCGACGGGCTTTTGATGTTCCGCCTTCACTTTGTTGCATATATCACAATAGGTGACAAAATATGCAATATGTTTCTTCATTCCATCCCACCAAAATATCTGGCGAAGGTCTTCATACATCTTGGTACTTCCTGGATGAATTGAATACAAAGACTCGCGTGCTTCTGCCAAGATCTTCTTTCTCAGGTCTGCTTGTTTGGGTACGCAAATCCTTCCTCGAAACCTTAGCGTACCTTGCTGATCCTTAGTGAAATCCCGAGTCTTTCCTTCCTGCATACATTGATCATGGAATTACAGCAATACGTCATCTGCCTCGGCACTGCGAATCTCTTCCTCAAGGGTAGGAGCGACTTCCAATATATTGGCAAGACTGGCATCAACTATCACCAAATTGAGCTGAGCGATCTTGTCTTGAAGTTCAGGAGGCAAGGAATCCATTATAACATTCAGACTGGCAGGCGTGCGACTGAGGGCATCGGCAAACACGTTGGCTTTACCCGGATGACAATTTATCTCGAGGTCATAATCCTTGACCAACTCAAGCCATCTTCGTTGTCGAAGGTTTAAGTCTGCTTGAGTGAATATAGATATGAGACTCTTGTGGCCGGTGAAAATTTGGCACCTTTTTCCAATGAGGTAGTGTCTCCAAATTTTCAAAGCATGCACAACCGCGACTGGTACGTCTCCAACGTATCTATAATTTTTGATTGTTCCATGCTATATTATATTCTGTTTTGGACTTTATTTGGCTTTATTATACACTTTTATATTATTTTTGGGCCAAACCTATTAACCGGAGGCCCAGCCCGGAATTGCTATTTTTGCCTATTTTAGGGTTCCGCAGAAAAAGAATATCAAACGGAGTCCAAACAGAATGAAACCTTCGGGAACGTGATTTTCGGAACGAACATGATCCAGAGGACTTGGACCCTACATCAAGCAACCAATGAGGAAGCCATGAGGTAGGGGGGCGCGCCCTCCACCCTCATGGGCCCTATGTTGCTCCACCGACGTACTCCTTCCTCCTATATATACCTACGTACCCCCAAACTACCAGATACGGAGCCAAAACCCCAATTCCACCGCCGTAACTTTCTGTATCCATGAGATCCCATCTCGGGGCCTTTTTTGGAGCTCCGCCGGAGGGGGCATCGATCACGGAGGGCTTCTACATCAACACCATAGCCTCTCCGATGAAGTGTGAGTAGTTTACCTCAGACCTTCGGGTCCATAGTTATTAGCTAGATGGCTTCTTCTCTCTTTTTGTATCTCAATACAATGTTCTCCCCCTCTCTCATGGAGATCTATTCGATGTAATCTTGTTTTGCGGTGTGTTTGTTAAGACCGATGAATTGTGGGTTTATGATCAAGTTTATCTATGAACAATATTTGAATCTTCTCTGAATTCTTTTATGTATGATTGGTTATCTTTGCAAGTCTCTTCGAATTATCTGTTTGGTTTGGCCTACTAGATTGATCTTTCTTGCAATGGGAGAAGTGCTTAGCTTTGGGTTCAATCTTGCGGTGTCCTTTCCCAGTGACAGTAGGGGCAGCAAGGCACGTATTGTATTGTTGCCGTCGAGGATAACAAGATGGGGTTTATATCATATTGCATGAGTTTATCCCTCTACATCATGTCATCTTGCTTAAAGCGTTACTCTGTTCTTATGAACTTAATACTCTAGATGCATGCTGGATAGCGGTCGATGTGTGGAGTAATAGTAGTAGATGCAGGCAGGAGTCGGTCTACTTGTCTCGGACGTGATTCCTATATACATGATCATACCTAGATATTCTCATAACTATGCTCAATTCTGTCAATTGCTCAACAGTAATTTGTTCACCCACCATAATACTTATGCTCTCGAGAGAAGCCACTAGTGAAACCTATGGCCCCCGGGTCTATTTTCCATCATATTAATCTTCCAATACTTAGTTACTTTTATTGCTTTCTATTTTACTTTGCATCTTTATCATAAAAATACCAAAAATCTTATCTTATCATATCTATCAGATCTCACTCTCGTAAGTGACCGTGTAGGGATTGACAACCCCTTATCGCGTTGGTTGCGAGGATTTATTTGTTTGTGTAGGTGCGAGGGACTCGCGCGTGGCCTCCTACTGGATTGATACCTTGGTTCTCAAAAACTGAGGGAAATACTTACGTTGCTTTACTGCATCACCCTTTCCTCTTCAAGGGAAAACCAACACAGTGCTCAAGAGGTAGCAAGAAGGATTTCTGGCGCCGTTCCCGGGGAGTCTACACAGAAGTCAACATACCAAGTACCCATCACAAACCCTTATCTCCCACATAACATTATTTGCCATTTGCCTCTCGTTTTCCTCTCCCCCACTTCACCCTTGCCGTTTTATTTGCCCTCTCTTTTCTGTTCGCCCTTTTTCTGCTTGGTTTAATGTCCTACTTGGGTCATTTTCTCGTTTGGTTGGAATAGTTTTTTATTTATTACTAAACAGAGAACCTAAGATCTCTGGATCCTCATCCACTTGCTAATCTTTTTAAGAGATCCAATTATGATGCACCAATTGCTAGTTAGTTTTGTGCACTAGATTATCTTTATGAAGTTTTGCTTGAAATTTGTGAATCTGAAAATTGTGATGAAGTACTTTATGGACTGATTCACGATAGATCTTTGAATAAAAAGCATGATTGCAATGATTTTACTATAAATTCGCTTGATGTCAATTGTGCTAATAATATGCAAAACCCTAAGCTTGGGGATGGTAGTTTTGCTATGTCTACTACTTGTTGTAATGATCATGATTGGGGTGATTCTTCTTTTGATCTTGAAAATATATTTAAGCCCCATGATGAATATGAGATTGATAATGGTTTTTGCAATATTATTGAAAGTTGTCGGATGTGGGGTTCCGGCAAACCCTTTAGGTTCGAACACTAGGGTGCGCGCGAAGTCTCTCCCTCCCACCGATCTACGCCCTAGCTCGCTAAGATCTTGCGGACGAACTCGACGAACTCATGATAACCCACAAGTATAGGGGATCACAAGAATTTTTGATAAGTAAGAGTGTCGAACTCAACGAGGAGCTAAAGGTAGAACAAATATTCCCTCAAGTTCTATCGACCACCGATACAACTCTACGCACACTTGATGTTCGCTTTACCTAGAACAAGTATGAAACTAGAAGTACTTTGTAGGTGTTGTTGAATAGGTTTGCAAGATAATAAAGATTATGTAAATAAAAATTAGGGGATGTTTAGGTAAAGACACAACTAAGTTAGTTTTAGTAAACATATTTTTGTTACGAGAAAGTTATTTGTCCCTAGGCAATCGATAACTAGACCGGTAATCATTATTGCAATTTTATATGAGGGAGAGGCATAAGCTAACATACTTTCTCTACTTGGATCATATACACTTATGATTGGAACTCTAGCAAGCATCCGCAACTACTAAAGATCATTAAGGTAAAACCCAACCATAGCATTAAAGTATCAAGTCCTCTTTATCCCATACGCAAACAACCCCCTTACTCGGGTTTGTGTTCCAGTCACTCATGCAACCCACTATAAGCGAATCATGAACATATTGCAACACCCTACAGCGGGGATCCCTCACGCTTGCGCGACACACAGAGCACCATAGGACAGCACCAATAATAAAACATGCAACTCAAACCAATCTTGATCATCAAATAGCCCATAGGACAAAACGGATCTACTCAAACATCATAGGATAGCCATACATCTTTGGGAAATAATATATAGCGTTGAGCACCATGTTTAAGTAGAGATTACATCGGGTAAGAGAGAGGTTACACCGCTGCATAGAAGGGGGAAGAGTTGGTGATAATGGCGGTGAAGTTATTGGTGAAGATTGCGGCGATGATGATGGCCACGGCAGCGTTCCGGCGCCACCGGAAGAGAAGGGGAGAGGGGCCCCTTCGTCTTCTTCTTCCTTGACCTCCTCCCTAGATGGGAGAAGGGTTTCCCCTCTGGTCCTTGGCTTCCATGGCATGGGAGGGGCGAGAGCCCCTCCGGGATTGGATCTGTCTCTCTGTCTCTCTCTCTTTCTGCGTTCTCAGATTCTACCCTTTCACCGTTTCTTATATTCCCGGAGATCCGTAACTCCGATTGGTCTGAATTTTGGATACGATCTCTATCCGGATATTAGCTTTCTTGCGGCGAAAGAAGGGCATCAACTACCTTACGGGGTGGCCACGAGGGTCAGGGGCGCGCCTGCCCCCCTGCCTCGTGGGCCCCTTGAGCATCGTCTCGCGTGGATTTTTCTTCCCAAAAATCATATATATTCCAAAAAGATCTCCGTCAGTTTTTATTCCGTTTGATATGGATATTCTGCGAAACAAAAAACATGCAACAAACAGGATCTAGCACTGGGCACTGGATCAATATGTTAGTCCCAAAAATAGTATAAAAAGTTGGCAAAAGTATATGAAAGTTATAGAATATTGGCATGGAACAATAAAAAATTATAGATACGATGGAGACGTATCAGCACCCCCAAGCTTAATTCCTGCTCGTCCTCGAGTAGTTTAATGATAAAAAAAGATAATTTTTGATGTGGAATGCTACCTAGCATAATCTTGATCATATGTCTAGTCATGGCATGAATATTAAGACACGAGTGATTCAAAGCAATAGTTTATCATTTGACATAAAAACAATAATACTTCAAGCCTACTAATAAAGCAATCATGTCTTTTCAAAATAACATGGCCAAAGAAAGTTATCCCTACAAAATCATATAGTCTGGCTATGATCCATCTTCACCACACAAAATATTCAAATCATGCACAACCCCGATGACAAGCCAAGCAATTGTTTCATACTTTTGACGTTCTCAAACCTTTTCAACTTTCACGCAATACATGAGCGTGAGCCATGGACATAACACTATGGGTGGAATAGAATGGTGGTTGTGGAGAAGACAAAAAGGAGAAGATAGTCTCACATCAACTAGGCATATCAACGGGCTATGGAGATGCCCATCAATAGATATCGATGTGAGTGAGTAGGGATTGCCATGCAACAGATGCACTAAGAGCTATAAGTGTATGAAAGCTCAGACTGAAAACTAAGTGGGTGTGCATCCAACTTGCTTGCTCATGAAGACCTCGGGCATTTGAGGAAGCCCATCATCGGAATATACAAGCCAAGTTCTATAATGAAAATTCCCACTAGTATATGAAAGTGATAACTCAAGAGACTCTCTATATGAAGAACATGGTGCTACTCTGAAGCACAAGTGTGGTAAAAGGACAGTAACATTGCCCCTTCTCTCTTTCTCTCATTTTTTTCTTTTGTTTTTTTGGTGGGCTTCTTTGGCCTCTTTTTTTATTTAGGCTTCTTTGGCCTCTTTTATTTTTTTGTAAAGTCCGGAGTCTCATCCCGACTTGTGGGGGAATCATAGTCTCCATCATCCTTTCCTCACTGGGGCAATACTCTAATAATGATGATCATCACACTTTTATTTACTTACAACTCGATATTACAACTTGATACTAGAACAAAGATATGACTCTATATGAATGCCTCCGGCGGTGTACCGGGATGTGCAATGATCTAGCATAGCAATGGCATCAAAAAACGGACAAGCCATGAAAACATCATGCTAGCTATCTTACGATCATGCAAAGCAATATGAAAATAAATGCTCAAGTCATGTATGTGATGATGATGGAAGTTGCATGGCAATATATCTCGGAATGCCTATGGAAATGCCATGATAGGTAGGTATGGTGGCTGTTTTGAGGAAGTTATATGGTGGGTTTATGGTACCGGTGAAAGTTGCGCGGTACTAGAGAGGCTAGCAATGGTGGAAGGATGAGAGTGCGTATAATCCATGGACTCAAAATTAGTCATAAAGAACTCACATACTTATTGCAAAAGTCTATTAGTTATGAAACAAAGTACTATGCGCATGCTCCTAGGGGGATAGATTGGTAGGAAAAGACCATCGCTCGTCCCCGACCGCCACTCATAAGGAAGACAATCAATAAATAAATCATGCTCCGACTTCATCACATAACGGTTCACCATACATGCATGCTACGGGAATCACAAACTTCAACACAAGTATTTCTACAATCCACAACTGCCCACTAGCATGACTCTAATATCACCATCTTTATATCGCAAAACTATTGCAAGGAATCAAACATATCATATTCAGCGATCTACAAGTTTATGTAGGATTTTATGACTAACCATGTGAATGACCAATTCCTGTCATCTCTCTAAATAGATATAAGTGAAGCAGATAGTTCAATTATTTCTACAAAAGATATGCCCGTGCTCTAACAAATATAAGTGAAGCAAAAGGGCATTCTACAAATGGCGGTTTTCTATGTAAAGAGAAACATGCAATCCAAACTTCAAATGATATAAGTAAAGCACATGAAGCATTCTATAAAGCCATACTCAAAAGATATAAGTGAAGTGCATAGAGGATTCTATAAATCAACCAAGGACTATCTCATACCAGCATGGTGCATAAAAAGAAAAATGAAAACTAAATGCAAAATATGCTCCAAGATTGCACATATCACATGAGCGAAACGAATCCAAAAACATACCGATACTTGTTGAAGAAAGAGGGGATGCCTTCCGGGGCATCCCCAAGCTTAGACGCTTGAGTCTCCTTGAATATTTACTTGGGGTGCCTTGGGCATCCCCAAGCTTGAGCTCTTTCCTCTCTTCCTTCTTCTCACATCGAGACCTTCTCGATCATCGAACACTTCATCCACACAAAACTTCAACAGAAAACTCGGTAAGATCCGTTAGTATAATAAAGCAAATCACTACTCTAAGTATGGTTTCAAACCAATTCATATTTTGTTTTGGGATTGTGTCTACTGTAATATAACTTTTTCATGGCTTAATCCACTGATATGAATCGATAGTTTCATCAGAACAAGCAAACTATGCATCAAAAACAGAATCTGTCTAAAACAGAACAGTCTGTAATAATCTGAACATTCACCATACTTATGATACTTGCAAAATTCTGGAAAATTAGGAAAAATAAAAATTTTGTATATAAAGACAGTGCAAAAAGAATCAGAACCATTTGACATTACAGTAAAAAATGTAAAATCGCGCACTACAGACGAAGTTTCTGTCCTGCACCGTACAAACCAACAAGCATTGTAAACATCCTAAAGGCAAACCTTGGCACATTATTTTTATAATACAATGGAATTGTACAAGGTGATAATTATTTTGTTGAAAAGTTTCTATAATCAAGATTCACAAAGTTTCAGTGAGTATGAACAAAGTTCAAGGAGCTCTCCCACTTCAACATTGCTTGTCTTTCTCACTTTCACTTTCCTTTTTGAAAAAGTTTTGGGTTCCCCTCTTTATTTTTGTTGTTTTTAAACTATATGAAAGCACTCAACAGAAATAAATGACTCTCTAAAACTTCTGGGTTGTCTCCCTGGCAGCGCTTTCTTTAAAGCCATTAAGCTAGGCATATAGTGCTAAAGTAATGGATCCACCTGGATCCCAAGGTATATCAAAGCCAATTTTAATTAACAATGATTTGTAATTTAGTAGTGAGCACAAAGTAACATATATCATGTAACAACGAAGTCTAACTCTCTCCCTATGCATCGGCATGTCAGAAAAGAACAATTCATGCACACAAAGTGAAGGCCAATGCATAGTATAAACAGTTTCTTGCAATTTTATCATGTGGGAAGCATAGAGAGGTGGAGATATAGTTCCTCTCTCATAATAATTGCAAGTAGGAGCAGCAAGCACATGCATATTATATTCATCAAAATCATCATGTGTAACGATAAAAGGCAACCCATCAATATAATCCTTAATAAGGGCAAACTTCTCCGATATAGTGTAGTTGGGAGAATTCAAAAAGATAATAGGACTATCATGCGTGGGTGCAATAGCAACAATTTCATGTTTAACACAAGGAACTATAGCAAGTTCATCTCCATAAGCATAATTCATATTGGCATCTTGGCCACAAGCATAGCAAGCATCATCAAAAAGGGATATTTCAAAAGAATCAACGAGATCATAGCAATTATCATAGCATTCATCCTTCGGTAAGCACGAAGGGAAATTAAACAATGTATGAGTTGAAGAGTTATTCTCATTAGAAGGTGGGCACGGGTGATCAATCCACTCTTCCTCCTTTTGTTCTTCGCTCTCCTCCTCATCTTTTACATCCAATGAGCTCACAGTTTCATCAATTTCTTCTTCCATAGACTCCTGCAAAATAGTAGTCTCTTCTTGGACAGCGGAGACTTTCTCAATAAGCGCATCAATATAGGAATTATATTCATAATTATCATAGAAATATTTCATTATAGCCAAATTTTCAGGCCGATAAACATCATCATCAAAAGCTTCATACTTTTCAAACAAAGATTCAATTTCATATGCACCCTTAAAAGCAACAAATTCTTCTATTTATTCCACATCATAGTAATCATATATACCATTAGCATAAGAAGCTAAGGTTTCATTATCATTAAATTTGCCTGAAAAGGGAAGGTGGCCTTCATCCTAGAACAACAAGTGTAATCATAACTCAAGCATACTTGCCGAGCATACCACTTCAATATATAAATTTGATCCCATAATAGTTTCCATTTTTGTGTCAAGCGATAATCCCTAAAGTATTCACGTTGATCGAATGTTACTCCCGTTACAAAATTGAATGGGGTTTTCTCAGGATTATCAAAGTAGTACATAATTTCTGTCACATAACAAGCATCGAGGGTTTTAGGAGGTTCCTCATCTCCATGAGTAGCAAGTACACCTAATTTTTTGGTATTTTGTGTTCCATATCAATAAGTAAAGATAAAGAACAACTAAGAACAGCAACTAAAAATTACTTAGTGATAAAGCAAACAAGCACACACGAGAATATTCACCCCACGCTATTGCTCCCCAGCAACGGTGCCAGAAAAAGGTCTTGATAACCCACAAGTATAGGGGATCGCAACAGTTTTCGATAAGTAAGAGTGTCGAACCCAACGAGGAGCTAAAGGTAGAACACATATTCCCTCAAGTTCTATCGACCACCGATACAACTCTACGCACACTTGACGTTCGCTTTACCTTGAACAATTATGAAACTAGAAGTACTTTGTAGGTGTTGTTGGATAGGTTTGCAAGATAATAAAGATTATGTAAATAAAAAGTATGGGCTGTTTAGGTAAAGACACAACTAAGTTAGTTTTAGTAAAGAGCTTTTTGTTACGAGAAAGTTATTTGTCCCTAGGCAATCGATAACTAGACCGGTAATCATTATTGCAATTTTATATGAGGGAGAGGCATAAGCTAACATACTTTCTCTACTTGGATCATATGCACTTATGATTGGAACTCTAGCAAGCATCCGCAACTACTAAAGATCATTAAGGTAAAACCCAACCATAGCATTAAAGTATCAAGTCCTCTTTATCCCATACGCAAACAACCCCTTACTCGGGTTTGTGTTTCAGTCACTCACGCCACCCACTATAAGCGAATCATGAACGTATTGCAACACCCTACAGTGGGGATCCCTCATGCTTGCGCGACACGGAGAGCACCATAGGACATCACCAATAATAAAACATGCAACTCAAACCAATCTTGATTGTCAAATAGCCCATAGGACAAAACGGATCTTCTCAAACATCATAGGATAGCCATACATCATTGGGAAATAATATATAGCGTTGAGCACCATGTTTAAGTAGAGATTACAAGGGTAAGAGAGAGGTTACACCGCTGCATAGAAGGGGGAAGAGTTGGTGATGATGGCGGTGAAGTTGTCGGTGAAGATTGCAGTGATGATGATGGCCACGGCAACATTCCGGCGCTACCGGAAGAGAAGGGGAGAGGGGGCCCCTTCGTCTTCTTCTTCCTTGACCTCCTCCCTAGATGGGAGAAGGGTTTCCCCTCTGGTCCTTGGCCTCCATGGCGTGGGAGGTGCGAGAGCCCCTCCGAGATTGGATCTGTCTCTCTATCTCTCTATCTCTCTCTGTTTCTGCGTTCTCAGATTCTACCCTTTCACCGTTTCTTATATTCCCGGAGATCCATAACTCCGATTGGGATGAGTTTTGGACACGATCTCTATCCGGATATTAGCTTTCTTGTGGCGAAAGAAGGGCATCAACTGCCTTATGGGGTGGCCACGAGGGTCAAGGGCGCGCCCCCTGCCTCGTGGGCCCCTCGAGCATCGTCTCGCATGGATTTTTCTTACCAAAAATCATATATATTCCAAAAAAAATCTCCATCAGTTTTTATTCTGTTTGGATTCCGTTTGATATGGATATTCTGCGAAACAAAAAACATGCAACAAACAAGAACTGGCACTGGCACTGGATCAATATGTTAGTCCCAAAAATAGTATAAAATGTTGCCAAAAGTATATGAAAGTTGTAGAATATTGGCATGGAACAGTCCAAAATTATAGATACGACGGAGACGTATCAACTCGCAACACAGAAAAACACAAGATTTATACTGGTTCGGGCCACCATTGTGGTTTAATACCCTACTCCAGTGTGGTGGTGGTGGATTGCCTCTTGGGCTGATGATGAACAATACAATGGGAAGAGCATCCTCCTGAGGTTGGGGTGTTCTTGTGCTTGGCTAACTTGTGCGGGTGAGAGTGATCTCTCCGGTCGGGGGTCGGATTGGCCTATTTAGCTACGGTGGTGGCTAACCCTATTTATAGGGGCCCTTGTCCTCTTCCCAAATATTGAGTGGGAAGGGAGCCAACAACGGCGAGCTAATTTGAAGGGGGACAGCTAGTACGAGCCATCCTGACAAAAGTGGTCTCCGCCTGCCAAAGGCTTTGGTGGTGACGCTGTCTTGGGCTCCATGGTGACCTTCGTCTTGCCATTCTTCTGGTCTTGGTCTTGTTGAACCGAAATGGCAATCTTTGCCTGATGCCTCGGCACTCCTCGCCTGCGCCTACCTCCTTAGCACCAAAGAGGAAACAAGGACGTTGCGCGCACTGGCGCCCTCCTGGCGCCCGCCTGGCACCATTCGTCATGGCTCACGTCACGAGAGCCTCATGAGGTTCGCCTCGCCTTGATATCTCTGCTCATTGTGAGCCTGCCTGACTAGGCCACTCCAGAGGAGGTCTTGCGTCGTCCGCCTCGCGAGGCTTGGCCCCTCGTGAGGGTATTGGGTGCCTTGCTGGTGAAGATGGGCCATACGGTCTGCTGGCTTAGCCATGCCGCGGGCCGCAGGCAGGGGCGCAAGTCTGGGGACCCCCGTTTCCAGAACGCCGACAATAGCCCCCGGGCCCAAGGTGCGCTCGGGCTTGGCTTCGCGGCGAAGCCAAAGGCCAAGTACGGAGTACCGCGTGCCCCAAAAGCCTGCGGCCTCGATTGACGCGTGGCGGTTGATTGGACGTGGGCGTCTCCGCTTCCCCATGCTGCCTCGGCAACTGCTCGACTTGACAAGTCCCTGGGACATGCAAGGAAAACCATCATTACCTGCGATCGTGGGATGTTCCGGTTGGCCTTCTCTTTCTATAAATGGGGTGGGGGTGGAGCCCTCGTCGCCCATCTCTTCCTTGGTCGCTTGCTTCTTCCTCCTCGCTCCATTGCTTGTAGTGCCACCAATGGCGCCATGCAGGAAGTTCTCCGCCGCCGAGAAGGGAAAGGCCCCTCGTGAGGGACCCGACTCTCCGGCGCCCAAGCGCAGGAGCGATCGTCCGTGCAAGCACGCCGCGTCCCCTGCCGCGGCCCACTGTCGGAGCGGCACCACGACACATGGAGGGGGACGTCCCAGCCACGGCGATCCAGTTGACGAGGGGAGGCGCGCCCCCCCACCCGCGCTTCCACACGGTGGAAGTGTCGCTGGAGTTTGTCGTTTGGTCGGAGAATCCGGCCGGCAACTGGCTCTAACTTCCGCGCTTCTTTGCTGACGAGCTGCCGGCCTCCGGTCCAGACGGGCTCTGGCTGCAGGCAGATGGTTGCTGCAGCAAGGCCTCTTGGATCACAGTCGCGACTTCCGCCATAGGCAACATAGCCCTGGCCCACGGCTGGCAGACGTTTTCCCGCGCGTGCTACTTGGGCAGGCGGTGCGCCCTTCACTTCAAGTACGATGGCGGATCAACCCTCTATGTGAGGGTGTTTGGGGAAGATGGTCGCCGCGCCGGGTGCTGCCCCGAGGCGAATGATGGTGAGGAGGTGCTCGGTCTTGGGGATGGTCGCGAAGAGGATGAGGACGAGCCCGTCCTCAGGGGCGGCCGTGTCTTGTCCAGCTGCGGCGGCTCTTCCTCCGGCAACAGCTCCAGCAGTGGTGGCTACGACCAGCTGCCGCGCTGCCGTGCCCGCTTTGAAGGCGGTAGTCGGTCATCTCGTCGCCGGGCCCCCGTGAAGCGCGAAGAAGGATCCGGCTATGCTCGGGGTGCCGCTAGGGGTCTGTCTCCGCGGATTGCTGCAACACTACTTTTGTTTTACTCTCCTTTTTTCTTCCTGCATCAAGAATGTAACCAGTATGGGCCCAGGGGGGCATGTATCGAACTATGGTTCCTTGGTTGTTGCTCTGTGCGTGTCGTTCCCATGTTGTGTCGTTATTTCGTGCAGAGATAACTTAACCTGGTATATTCGGGATGCCCTCTTCCTCACGAGGCGCTCATTTCCTTGTGTCCACCTTGCCTCGGTGGCATGTATTCGCTCAGGAACTGCAAAAACTCGTTAGGAAGTGCACTAAGAGATTTGTCATTTGCCCTGGTCCTGACCTGGTGCCTTGTATCGCGGCACCCGAGGGGCACGAACTAGGAGAGGCATGCCAGCTTTTGGGCTCAAACGAGGGTGGCTCGCGAGAAGGCAGAGAAGGGAGAAAAATGCTCGCGAGGGCACCTGCCCAGCCCCCTCGCGAGGCATGCGAGAGAGAGAGCACGAACAAACCACAGCCGAAAAAATGCAGTGAGAGGTGAGGGGGTCAAATCAGCAAGTAATGCCAAGAGCAAATTTCGATAAGAAAAAGCGAGCCAAATACGAAAAGCAAATGAAAAGCCGCGTCCGGCACCTAATCTAGTCTTCAAGTCTTCTCACCAGCGCGGAGCTAAGTGCTGCCACTAGGCGTGGGCGGGAGCCCCAGGGCCTGAGGCCGGCACTCCTGAGACTCCGGGGCGTGTACAACCCCAACTCATTATTACGTGAGAGTGTCATGGGCGGCGATTCTTCACAGGCACCGGGCCTCCTTCACAGGCTCTAGGCCTTTCTTCTCAGGCTCTGGGCCTTGCTTCACAGGCTCTAGGCCTTTCTTCTCAGGCTCTGGGCCTTGCTTCACAGGCTCTAGGCCTTGCTTCATGGGTAAAACTTCCGGAGGTGTTGGATGTTCCAGGCATTTTGGATTGGTACTCCATCTTGTGTCTCCAGGCGCGCGGAGCCAGGCCTGGAGATGTGGACGACCTTGAACATGCCCTCCCACATTGGTGAAAGGTTATGCAACCCTTCCCTAGAGAGGACCCACCTCAGGACTAGGTCACCCATCTCGAGTGTCCTAGGGCGGATGTTGCGGCAGTGGTATCGCCGCAGTGCTTGCTGGTACCTTGCCGCCCGTAGCGCAGCCTCGCGGCGACGTTCTTCCCCCAACACAAGGTCCATCCCCCGCGTGGCATCCTGATGCGTTTCATCGAACGCCAGGACCCATGCGGAGCGATGCTTGACCTCGTGAGGGAGGACCGCTTCAGCTCCGTAGACGAGGAAGAATGGAGTCTCTCCCGTTGGCTTGGCGGCGGTGGTCCGGATGGACCACAGTACGGACTAGAGCTCGTCGTGCCAGCCCCTGCCACAAGCCTCCAGCTTCTTCTTGAAGGTCCTGGTCTTGAGGCCCCTCAGGACCTCCATGTTAGCGCGTTCGGCCTGACCATTGTTGCTGGGGTGGGCCACCGAAGCGTAGCAGATCTGCGTTCCAAGATTAGCACAATAGGTTTTGAAGAGGTTGCTAGTAAACTATGAACCATTATCTTTGATGATGCGGTTGGGGACCCCGAAGCGGCTCACGAGGCCCTTGATGAACTTGATAGAAGAGCCGGCTGGTATAGTATGGACGGCTTCCACTTCCGCCCACTTGGTGAACTTGTCGATGGCGACGTAGAGGTAGCGGTATCCCCCTTCCGCCCGAGGGAACAGGCCTAGGATATCCAGCCCCCAGACCGCGAACGGCCATGAGAGTGGGATAGTTTGAAGGCCCCGAGCAGGCTAATGGATTTGCTTGGCGTGGAATTGGCAGGCTTCGCAGTACTTCACCAGCTCGGCTGCGTCGTTGAGGGCGGTAGGCTAGTAGAACCCACTGCGGAACACCTTGCCGACGAGGGTCCGCGACGACGAGTGGTGTCCGCAGTCCCCGCCGTGTATGTCAATCAGCAACTCCCTTCCTTGATCGCTGGATATGCAGTGCAACACGACATCGTTCGGTCGTTTCCTATATAACTCACTGTCTCGGATGCCGTATGTTGTGGCTTGCCTGGCCACGTGCTCCGCCTCCTCTTCCTTCTCCGGTAGCGTCCCGTGCGTTAAGTACTCCTTGAATTCCTTGGTCCAGCATTCCTCCTGAGGCTCGAGCGCCAGGAGCAGCCGAGCTCCTGAGGTTGGGCCACAGGCTGGGGCTCCCATGGCCGGAGGCTGGGGGAGATCCTCCCGAGGCTGAGTCGTGCTTGAAAGAGGCGGCGTGGCTGATGGCTTGAAGAGCCGCTCCTCAAAGACGCCAGGCTCCCGTGGTTGCCGCTTGGATGCTCTCCTGGCGATGTCGTCGGCTTCCTTGTTGGTGCCCCGGGGTACGTGCTGCAGCTCCAGGTCCAAGAACTGCATCTCCATCTTGCGCACCTCCACGAGGTAAGCCTCCATATGCTCGTCCTTCGGCTCGTACACCTTGTTGGAGAAGTTGACGAGGAGTTGCGAGTCACCTCTGACGGTGAGGCGCTTCACCCCTAGGGCCGCCGTAGCCTTTAGGCCGGCTATGAGGCCTTCGTATTCCGCGATGTTGTTGGAGACCTTCTCGCCATGCTGAAAGGAGAGTTGCACGGCATAGTAGAGCTTGTCCTGGGTGGGCGAGATGAGCACTGCTCCAGCCCCCGCGCCCTGGTGTGCGAAGGCGCCATCGAAGTACATGACCCAGCTGTCCGGAGCCTCACTTCCTGGGAAGGTGGACCTGTCTTCTCCTTCCTCAAGTGTCGGGGCATCCGTCCATTCTGCCACGAAGTCAACGAGTGCGCCCCCCTTGATGACCCTGGTAGTGCTGAACTCCAACTGAAACGCTTGTAACTCGATGTTCCATTCCTCGACCCTTCCGGCTGATTTAGGGCTCATAAGTACCCTCTCTAGTGGGTATGCCGAGACGACCTTGATGGGGTGGCCCTGGAAGTAGAGTCGCAGCTTGCGCGAGGCCATCAGCAGTGCGAGCACGAGTTTCTGGGGCATGGGGTAGCGTGCTCTCACGTCCCGTAGTACGGTGATGACAAAGTACACCGGGTGTTCGACGAGGGCCGGCACGCTGTCGAGGCTCGGGTCCTGCGGAGATCGTGGTGTATCCTGAGGTGGGAGGGTTCCCGAGACCCGACTGCCCTCAGGAGCTTCTGCGACGCCGCCCTGCTGATCTTGGCCTTCTACCAGAGGCTCGAGAGGCCGCGGTGCCACCATCACTGGGGGGCTGGTGAGGTATTTCTTGAGGTCTTGGAAGGCCCGGTCGGCCTCCGGGTTCCACTCAAACAGGCCCTTATTCTTCATGAGCTTGAAGAATGGTAGGGCATGCTCTCCCAGTTTGGAGATGAAACGCCCTAACATAGTCACCCGCCCTGCTAGCTTCTGCATCTCTTTGAGGGTCTGTGGTGGGCTCATGTCCTCGATGGCCTTGATCTTCTCTGGGTTCGCCTCGATCCCTCTGTGGGACACGAGGAATCCTAGCAGCTTGCCGGAGGGGACGCCGAACACGCACTTCTCCGGGTTGAGCCTCAGGTTCACTTGGCGCAGGCTCTCGAAGGTCTCCTCCAAGTCTTGGATCAATGTCCTCGCCTCGCGAGACTTGACCACTATGTCATCGACGTAGGCCTCTGCGTTTCTCCCGAGCTGCCGCCCCAGTGCGATGTGCATCAATCGCTGAAAGGTCATGCCCGCGTTGCGCATCACGAAGGACATGCAGGTGTAGCAGTACACCCCACATGGTGTCAAGAAGGCCGTTTTCTCCACATCTTCCACTGCCATCTTGATTTGATGATACCCTGAGAATGCATCCAGGAAGCAGAGCAGGTCACACTCAGTGGTGGAATCGACAATCTAATCGATGCGCGGGAGCGGGAACGGATCTTGGGGCAGGCTTTGTTAAGATTGGTGAAGTCGACGCACATCCGTTCCTTCCCGCCTTTCTTCGGCACCGCCAACGGGATTCGCCAGCCATTTGGGGTATCGGACCTCTTGGATGGCACCTGCCGCTTCCAGCTTGCGCGTTTCTTTGACGACGAAGGCCTGCTTCTCAGTGGACTGCCGTCTTGCGCGCTGCTTTACGGGGCGGATGTTGGGCATACCCTTAGATGATGCTGGATCACCTCCCTCGGGACCCCTACCAGCTGATTGGGCTCCCACGCGAATATCTCCTTGTTCTCGCACAAGAACCTCAC
The DNA here is from genome assembly GCF_003073215.2 of Triticum urartu. Classification (NCBI taxonomy): domain Eukaryota; kingdom Viridiplantae; phylum Streptophyta; class Magnoliopsida; order Poales; family Poaceae; genus Triticum; species Triticum urartu. The sequence goes on along the minus strand of NC_053025.1, from coordinate 86,161,080 downwards.
CAAGGCCTCTTCTTGCTCCGGGTCGAGGCCAGCTCCTATGGTAAAGGTGGCTCCTGAAGACCTGTCCTCGCTGACCGGCACCTGCTTGGTTTCCGCCTTGTCTTGGGTGAACAACTGCTTCTTCTTGGTGGGCGCGGCCTCCCTGGTTGCGGGGGTACCGGCATCGGCGGGTTGCGCTACCGCCGCGGTCTTGAAGGCGAGCCTGAGCGCCGTCGTGGCCTCCTTGGTGTCCCCCTTGATGGTGAGGACGCCCTTACTCCCCGGCATCTTCATGAGGTTGTAAGCCGGGTGAGTTGCCGCCATGAACTGAGCGAGAGCCGGGTACCCGAGGATGGCGTTGTACGGGAGACCGATGCGAGCGATGTCGAAGTCCACCAGCTCGATGCGGTAGTTGTCGCGGGTGCCGAAGGTGACATGGAGGTGGATCTACCCCAGAGAGTGGGCAGCTCCTCCGCCCACTCCCGAGAAGGGCTTGCTGAGGCCGAGCCGCTCGGGTGGCACGTGTAGAAGGCTGAAGGCTTCTACGGAGAGCAAGTTCAGGCCAGCACCGTCGTTGATCAGGGTCTTGGTAATGGCCACATTGCAGATGGTGGGCGTGCAGAGCATCGGGAGCATTCCGGAGCCAGTGGTGGAGTCGGGGTGGTCTTTTGAGCAGAAGGTGAGGTCGGCCTCTGGCGCAGCCCAACCCGGCGGAGCCCCTGGGCGCCTGGAGGCGTCGCCGATCCAGCAAAGGAACGGCTTGGTGTGACGGTCCGAGGGCGGCGCCTACGAGCCACCGAGGAGAGACGCGATGACGGGGGGTGCTGGTCCCCTGAAGCACGCGATGAAGAGGTCGCGCAGCTCCTCCCAGGAGGCCACCAAAGATTCCGGCAGATGGAGGAGCCAGGCGCGCGGCACGCCAGCGAGGGCCATTGGGAGCCAGTTAGCCATGACTTTATCGTCACCCAGCCTCCAGGATGGCCTCCTCGTATGCCTGCAGGAATGCTGCCGGGTCCGCCGCACCATCGTAACGGGGCGACATCTCTGGCTTGAACTTGTGCGGCCACCTCACCCGCCGTAAGGCGGGGGTGAAGGCCCGAAGCCCCACGGTGATGTGGAGGGCGCCCGTCGATCCAGTCGGAGTAGCGGCGGCGTCCATGAGAGCCGGTCGAGGAGGTGAGTTCGCCGGGGGGGGGGGGGGGGGGGGGGGGGGGGGGGGGGGGGGGGGGGGGGGCGAGGCTTCGGCGCACCCCTACCTGGCGTGCCAAATGTCGGATGTGGGGTTCTGGCAAACCCTTAAGGTTCGAACACTGGGTGCGCGCGAAGTCTCTCCCTCCCACCGATCTACGCCCTAGCTTGTTAAGATATCGCGGACGAACTCGACGAACTCGCAACACAGAAAGACACAAGATTTATACTGGTTCGGGCGACCATTGTGGTGTAATACCCTACTCCAGTGTGGTGGTGGTGGATTGCCTCTTGGGCTGATGATGAACAATACAATGGGAAGAGCAACCTCTTGAGGTTGGGGTGTTCTTGTGCTTGGCTAACTTGTGCGGGTGAGAGTGATCTCTCCGGTCGGGGGGTCGGATCGGCCTCTCTAGCTACGGTGGTGGCTAACCCTATTTATAGAGGCCCTGGTCCTCTTCCCAAATATTGAGCGGGAAGGGAGCCAACAACAGCAGGCTAATTTGAAGGGGGACAGCTAGTACGACCTTCCTGACAAAAGTGGTCTCCGCCTGCCAAAGGCTCTGGTGGTGACGCCGTCTTGGGCTCCACGGTGACCTCTGTCTTGCCGTTCTTCTAGTCTTGGTCTTGTTGCACCGAAATGGCAACCTTTGCCTAATGCCTCGGTACTCCTCGCATGCGCCTGCCTCCTTAGCACCAAAGAGGAAACAAGGACGCTGCGCGCGCTGGCGCCCACCTGGCGCCGTTCGTCATGGCTCACGTCACGAGAGCCTCGTGAGGTTTGCCTTGCCTTGATATCTCCGCTCCTCATGATCCTGCCTGACCAGGCCACTCCGGAGGAGGTCTTGCATTGTCTGCCTCGCGAGGGTCTTGGGTGCGTTGCTGGTGAAGATGGGCCGTACGACCTGCTGGCTCAGCCACGCTGCGGGCCGCAGGCAGGCAAGTCTGGGGACCCCCGTTCCCAGAACACTGACAAAAGTGGGTTTGAGTGTCAACTTTAGATCCCACATATTTGGAGAATGTTCAATCTTATGATGTTTTTGATAAAAGTGGGTTTGGAGAGGTCATGACTTTAGTTAATGTTAATCCCACTATTTTGGAAGAGTATCAACTTTGCAAGCATGTGGATCATGTTGAAAATATTTTATGTAATAGCTATTTTGTTGAATTTTCTTATGATCCCACATGCAATTATTATGAGAGAGGAAAATATGGTGGTAGAAATTTTCATGTTACTAAATTACCTCTCGTTATGTTGAGATTGCTATTGTTTCTTTCCGCTTCCTTGCATATGCTAGTTTTTGCTTGCCTTGGTAATTTTTTTGCCTATAAGATGCCTATTCATATGAAGTATGTTAGACTTAGATGTGTTTTTCAGATGTTTTATGATGCTCTCTTTGTGCTTCAATTCTTGTCTTTCATGTGAGCATCATTGAAATATTATGCCTAGCTATAAGGCTTTAAAGAAAAGCGCTTGTTGGGAGACACCCCAATATTTATCCTTGCTGTTATTCAATAAATAATTTATCTATCCTCCGTTTTGGTTGTGTTTTTTGTGTTTAATTAGTGTTTGTGCCAAGTAGAACCGTTGGGAAGACTTGGGGAAAGTCTTTTTAATCCTGCTGTAAAAAACAGAAACTTTAGCGCTCACGAGAACTGCTGCCATTTTTATTTGGAAAGTTCTATTTAGTTAATTATTTTTTCAGATGATTAATAGATAAATTCCTCACTTCCAGAAATTTATTTTAGAATTTTTGGGGTTCCAGAACTTGCGTTAGCTGCAGATTACTACAGTCTGTTCTGTTTTTGACAGATTCTGTTTTCCGTGTGTTGTTTGCTTATTTTGATGAATCTATGGCTAGTAAAATAGTTTATAAACCATAGAGAAGTTTGAATACACTAGGTTTAACACCAATATAAATAAAGAATTAGTTCATTACAGTACCTTGAAGTGGTGTTTTGTTTTCTTTCGCTAACGGAGCTCACGAGATTTTCTACTTTAAGTTTTGTGTTGTGAAGTTTTCAAGTTTTGGGTGAAAAATTTGATGGATTGTGGAACAAGGAGTGGCAAGAGCCTAAGCTTGGGGATTCCCATGGCCCCCCCCAAGATAATCTAAGGACACCTAAAAGCCAAAGCTTGGGGATGCCCCGGAAGGCATCCCCTCTTTCGTCAACTTCCACCGGTAACTTTACTTGGAGCTATATTTTTATTCACCACATGATATTTGTTTTGCTTGGAGCGTCTTGTATTATTTGAGTCTTTATTTGTTAGTTTAACACAATCATCCATGCTGCACACACCTTTTTGATAGAGACACTCATGATTCGGAAATTGTTAGAATACTCTATGCGCTTCACTTATATCTTTTGAGTTATATAGTTTTTTCTCTAGTGCTTCACTTTTATTTTTTAGAGCACGTTGGTAGATTTGTTTTATAGAAACCATTGTTCTCTCATGCTTCACTTAGATTATTTTGGTAGTCCTACAAAACAGCATGGTAATTTGCTTTAATTATTTTAGGCATTCAATATTACTAATAAAATTTTCTTATGAGTGTGTTGAATACTATGAGAAGTTTGAAACTTGATAATTGTTTTGAGATATGGAGATGGTGATATTAGAGTCGTGCTAGTTGAGTAGTTGTGAATTTGAGAAATGCTTGTGTTGAAGTTTGTGATTCCCATAGCATGCACGTATGGTGAACCGTTATGTTAAGAAGTCGGAGCATGATGTATTTATTGATTGTCCTCCTTAAGAGTGGCGGTCGGGGACGAGCGATGGTCTTTTCCTACCAATCTATCCCCCTAGGAGCATGCACGTATTACTTTGCTTCGATAACTAATAGATTTTTGCAATAAGTATGTGAGTTCTTTATGACTAATGTTGAGTCCATGGATTATACGCACTCTCACCCTTCCACCATTGCTAGCCTCTCTAATACCGCGCACCTTTCGCCGGTATCATACACCCACCATATACCTTCCTCAAAACGGCCACCATACCTACCTATCATGGCATTTCCATAGCCATTCCGAGATATATTGCCATGCAACTTTCCACCGTTCCGTTTACTATGACACGCTCTATCATTGTCATATTGCTTTGCATGATCATGTAGTTGACATTTTAGTTATGGCAATGCCACCGTTCATAATTCTTTCATATAAGTCACTCATGCATCATTGCTATCCTGGTACACCGCCGGAGGCATTCATATAGAGTCATACTTTGTTCTAGTATCGAGTTGTAATCATTGAGTTGTAAATAAATAGAAGTGCGATGATCACCATTCATAGAGTATTGTCCCAAAAAAAGGAGAAAGGCAAAAAAAGAAGGCCCAAAAAAGGGAAAATAAATAAAAGGGGAAATACTACTATCCTTTTTCCCACACCTGTGCTTCAAAGTAGCACCATGATCTTCATGATAGAGAGTCTCCTATGTTATCACTTTCATATACTAGTGGGAATTTTTCATTATAGAACTTGGCTTGTATATTCCAACGATGGGCTTCCTCAAAATGCCCTAGGTCTTCGTGAGCAAGCAAGTTGGAGGCACACCCACTTAGTTGTTTTTGTTGAGCTTTCATATATTTATAGCTCTAGTGCATCTGTTGCATGGAAATCCCTACTCACTCACATTGATATCTATTGATGGGCATCTCCATAGCCCGTTCATACGCCTAGTTGATGTGAGATTATCTTCTTCCCTTTTTTATCTTCTCCACAGCCACCATTCTATTCCACCTATAGTGCTATGTCCATGGCTCATGCTCATGTATTGCGTGAAGATTGAAAAAGTTTGAGAACATTAAAAGTATGAAACAATTGCTTGGATTGTCATCGGAGCTGTGCATGATTTGAATACTTTGTGTGGTGAAGATGGAGCATAGCCAGACTATATGATTTTGTAGGGATAACTTTCTTTGGCCATGTTATTTTGAAGAGACATAATTTCTTAGTTAGTATGCTTGAAGTATTATTATTTCTATGTCAATATTAAACTTTTGTCTTGAATCTTTCGGATCTGAATATTCATACCACAATTAAGAGAATTACATTGAAATTATGCCAAGTAGCATTCCACATCAAAAATTCCGTTTTTATCATTTACCTACTCGAGGACGAGCATGAATTAAGCTTGGGGATGCTTGATACGTCTCCAACGTATCTATAATTTTTTCCATGCTATATTATATTTTGTTTTGGACATTATCGGGCTTTATTATACACTTTTATATTATTTTTGGGACTAACCTATTAACCGGAGGCCCAGCCCAGAATTGCTGTTTTTTTGCCTATTTTAGGGTTTCACAGAAAAGGAATATCAAACAGAGTCCAAATGGAATGAAACCTTTGAGAACGTGATTTTCGAAACGAACATGATCCAGAGGACTTGGAACCTACGTCAAGCAACCAACGAGGAAGCAATGAGGTAGGGGGGCGCGCCCTCCACCCTCGTGGGCCCCATGTTGCTCCACCGACGTACTCCTTCCTCCTATATATACCTACGTACCCCCAAACTACCAGATACAGAGCCAAAACCCTAATTCCACCGCCGTAACTTTCTGTATCCACAAGATCCCATCTCGAGGCCTTTTCCGGAGCTCCGCCGGAGGGGGCATCGATCACGGAGGGCTTCTACATCAACACCATAGCCTCTCCGATAAAGTGTGAGTAGTTTACATCAGACCTTCGGGTCCATAGTTATTAGCTAGATGGCTTCTTCTCTCTTTTTGGATCTCAATACAATGTTCTCCCCCTCTCTCGTGGAGATCTATTCGATGTAATCTTGTTTTGCGGTGTGTTTGTTGAGACCGATGAATTGTGGGTTCATGATCAAGTTTATCTATGAACAATATTTGAATCTTGTCTGAATTCTTTGATGTATGATTGGTTATCTTTACAAGTCCCTTCGAATTATCAGTTTGGTTTGGCCTACTAGATTGATCTTTCTTGCAATGGGATAAGTGCTGAGCTTTGGGTTCAATCTTGCGGTGTCCTTTCCCAGTGACAGTTGGGGTAGCAAGGCACGTATTGTATTGTTGCCATCGAGGATAACAAGATGGGGTTTATATCATATTGCATGAGTTTATCCCTCTACATCATGTCATCTTGCTTAAAGCGTTACTCTGTTCTGATGAACTTAATACTCTAGATGCATGCTGGATAGCGGTCGATGTGTGGAGTAATAGTAGTAGATGCAGGCAGGAGTCGGTCTACTTGTCTCGGACGTGATGCCTATATACATGATCATACCTAGATATTCTCATAACTATGCTCAGTTCTGTCAATTGCTCAACAGTAATTTGTTCACCCACCGTAATACTTATGCTCTCGAGAGAAGCCACTAGTGAAACCTATGGCCCCCGGGTCTATTTTCCATCATATTAATCTTCAAATACTTAGTTAATTTTATTGCTTTCTATTTTACTTTGCATCTTTATCATAAAAATACCAAAAATATTATCTTATCATATCTGTCAGATCTCACTCTCGTAAGTGACCGTGTAGGGATTGACAACCCCTTATCGCGTTGGTTGCGAGGATTTATTTGTTTGTGTTGGTGCGAGGGACTCGCGCGTGGCCTCCTAATGGATTGATACCTTGGTTCTCAAAAACTGAGGGAAATACTTACGCTGCTTTACTGAATCACCCTTTCGTCTTCAAGGGAAAACCAACACAGTGCTCAAGAGGTAGCAACGACCAACTCCAAATCATGTGTTGGATAGTTACCTTCGTGCGGCCGTAACTGTCGAGATGCGTAGGCCACAACCTTGCCATCTTGCATGAGTACACATCCAAGCCCTTTTCTGGATGCGTCGTAGTATACGTCAAAGCTGCAGTAGATGTCTGGAAGAGTCAATGCTGGTGCTGTTGTCAACCTGGTTTTTAGCTCGTTGAAGCTCCTTTCACAATCCTTAGTCCATTCAAACTTCTTGTCCTTCTTGAGGAGCTCTATCATTGGCTTGGCAATCTTGGAGAATCCCTCGATAAAACGACGGTAGTATCCGGCTAATCCAAGTAAACTCCAGATCTCAGATGTGGTCGTGGGTGCGGTCCAGTCAAGCACGTCTTTCACCTTACTTGGATCCACGACTATCCCTTCTGCTGAAAGCAATGCCCTAAAAATCCAACTTGTTTGAGCCAGAACTCACATTTGCCGAACTTCGCATATAGCTGATGGTCACAAAGTCTTTGCAAAACTGATGTGAGGTGTTCCTTGTGTTCTTCTTCATTCTTTGAGTAAATGAGAATGTCATCCATGAAGACCACCACAAACTTATCCAAGAAATCCATAAACACCTTATTTATCATATGCATGAAAAAGGCAGGGGCATTGGTGAGTCCGAAAGACATGATGATATATTCGTAAAGACCGTATCGAGTAGTGAACGCGGACTTGGGAATATCTTCCTTCTTGATTTTGAGCTGATGATATCCAATCCTCAAATCAACCTTGGAGAATACTTTTGCCCCACTAAGTTGATCAAACAAATCATCAATCCTTGGTAGTGGATATTTGTTCTTGATGGTGACATCATTCAGCTGACGGTAGTCCACACACATTCGAAGACTGCCATCCTTCTTGTCCACAAATATCGCGGGTGATCCCCATGGTGAAGAGCTCGGACGGATGTATCCCTTCTGAAGCATCTTATCAAGCTATTTCTTTAATTCTACTAATTCTGACGAGGGCATCCAATAATACTTCTTGTATAACAGTGTGGTTCCAGGCACCAGATCAATTGCAAACTCAAGCTCCCTGTCTGGTGGCATGCCTGGTAATTCCTCAGGAAATACATTTGGAAACTCACTGACCACCGGAATTAATTCCAATTCTTCAGCCACAGCCGTGAAAACCATTTCTTTCTTGGGTATGCTCCTTCTGGCATACAAATTTGTGGTTCGACCTTCCTGACTTGTCAAAGTGACTTCTCTGGTCGCACAGTTGATGCATACTTGATATTGGGTTAACCATTTCATTCCCAAAAAATATCCAATTTGGCAGACTCGATGACAATCAAGGATGTTGGAAAGCTGACTCCCTTGATATCAATTTCCAAATTTTGGCAGACCAGATTGCTTCCGAGCAAGGATCCCGGGGATTGTACCACCATATTCTTTCCAAAAATCGAGCAAGGAAATTTGTTTTGGGCAGAAAAACTCCGCGAAATAAAAGAGTGGGAAGCCCCAGAGTCAAATAAAATTATTGCAGGTATCACTACTGGAATACGTAACTTTGCCGCCAGCCGTTTCTTTGCCGTCAGCTAGCTGATGGCAAAGAGGGTCTTTGCCATAAGCTTGAAGAAACCTGATGGCAAAGAAGCAGCTGACGACAAAGAAAGTGTTTGCCGTCAGCTCCATCTTTGTCGTCAGCTAGCTGACAACATAGAACCTTTGCTGTCCGCTAGCGGACGACAAAGAGGTAGGGCGGGCCGATAGTGAGGGGCAGCTAACGACCACTTTATTTGCCGTTAGCTAGCGGACGACAAAGAAAGTGCTTAAACTGACATCCGTTAGGTAGGCTCTTTGCCGTCTGCTAGCAGACGACAAAGAACCATGCCCTAACTAAAAATCAAACACGCCCACGCCCGACCACTCTCTCACTGTCCCGTTTCTCCTCCCCGAGCCCGAGCCGCCGGCGCCCCGCGCCACCCCCGTCGTCGGTCTCCCTGCCCCCGTGCTGCCGCCGCCCCGCGCCACCCACATCGCCGCCCCGCCCCGGTGACCCCCTCTCTGGCCCGGTGACCCCCTCTCCGCCCCGCACCAACCCCATCGCCCCGCCGCCCCCGCCACCCCGGCGACCCCAACCACCACCTCCACCGCTCCTCGCCCTCAAGTAAGTGTGTCAGGTCTTCATGGTGCCCCAATTGCACTTTTGATGCATTCATTTGGTCACTGTCTCCGCCTAGGGTTCAAAATCTGTTATGATCTTTGTGTTATGTTCATATGTACAGTTCTAGTTAGTTTTGATTTGCCTGGTACTGTCTGCCCATGATGAGAAAATGATAGCACAATAAAAAGGCCCTGCCCTAGGTTTTCTCAATATCTTAGAAGAATATGGCGCTCGAGAAGAACATATAATAGAAGAATGTATCGAGCTTTAACTATCAGTGCGCTACAACAATTCAATCCTATTGTTGAACATTGCTAAAATGCCAGTCAAGTTTTTAGTTTTCAAAGAAAGGGTTCACTTCACAAGTTCTAGTAAGTTTTTGTTTTTGGTTCAGATTGAATGCTCCCTCTTGATTGTAGTTGAAGATCCGCATCGGTAGTAATAAGTGCGAGAAACACAGAAGATCTGGTGGCTGTCATATATGTTCAGAAATTAACAATTTTAGAGTAGTTTCAGACTTGTTTGAAAATTTCAGAGTATATTTCCATGTCAAGTTTTTTTAGGTGTTAAGAGTTATGGTCTCGTTCAGGGTGAATACAGTACACCGGGCATAGTCGTGTATATGTTGTTCTTATTTTCATGGCCCTCAAGAAACCATGCTTTATTATTACAGTCAATCTCCACCACTCTTAGATCCTCATATCATGGTTGTTCTCATGATCTAAAAATCATCTTGGTTGAGAAGACTGACCAAAGCTGAAACTTTTAGGTGATTGTGTGTTAGCAGTTCTGTAAGATACTAGATTAGAGTGGGTACCCTATTTTTGCTTTCCTTTCATTTTGGTAACTCATTTTTGTACTGGGATCTCTCAACCAACACTCCTAGTTTCTTTTTTTCTTTTGTTGAATGTTTTTATACTACTAGTTGCCTAGGTTGCTGACCGAAAGAAGTTAAAATAGTTATTATATGAAATTCAACTAAAGTCAGCATTTTTGTGTCTAGCCCGTGCAAAGGCACGGGTTGACAACTAGTGCTACTATTAAATCTTGTGGTCAGCTCTAGTATGTCAACCTAGAGCCATCATATGTCCACAAGTGCATTGGTTTTTGAATGTGAAATGATAACTTCGTGTAGTTGATTATCTTTTGCTCAAAACTTCTGCTGCTATAATGTTGTATGATAATGTTGTAAGGGTAGTAATTGGTCTCTTCTGCTGCTTATCAGAGATGCGGGAAAGCCGCCACCACAGGCTCCGCTCTGCCACACCGGAGTACGAGTTGGATGCTTTCGAGTTCTTCAGTATCATACTTGGGACTTCCTCTAGGAGGCAGGTATATAAAAGAGAGATCTCCCCTTCACCCATCTCATTATGATAACTCTGTTGTTTGCTACATCACTCCTTGTCCCAAACCGCAGAGGCTGCCTGACACTTTTATGAAGATGCTGGACGGCCATCGGCCAAAGAATGTGAAGCTGCGATAGGCCGACGGCGGGCTTCACAGGCATTGGGACGTGGATTTGATGATCAGGGACGGCCACATGTACCTGTGTCGTGGCTGGGAGCAGTTCTACCATGCCTATGACCTACGGCACGGGCACTTCCTTCTCTTCAGGTACGACGGCGACGCCATACTCACCGTGAAGGTGTTCAACACGACTATGTGTCGCATGCGCTACCAGGACAACGATGATGACAGTTTGTTCTGACTCTTCTTCCTCTACATTTGGCTTTGTCTCACATCGATTGTTAACGATCATTATTGCATTTGGTCAGGCAATGAGAGCAGCAGCAGCGACTCTGGCTACAGCCAAACAGCAACGACTCTGGCTGCAGCAAAAGCAGCGACGATTATGATCCAGAATGGAGTGCCGAAGAAGAGGAGCAGAGTGGGGACATGGAGGTGCAGGCTGAAGATGGGCAACAGATGGTGGTGCCTGACAATGACCTAGCGATGGTGGTGGCTGACGATGGGCAAGAGATAGTGGTGGCCGAGGATCACCAAGCGATGGTGCTGCCTGAAGATGGCCTCGTGATGGTGGTGGTGCCTGACAATGACCTCGCTATGGTGGTGGCGCTGGTGATCCCATAGCCGGGCGACATGACCATGCCAATTGTGGTAGAAGACTACATCCCACTGCCTCCACCACCTCGCCGCTCTTGGCGCATCAGGATGAGGAAGGAGAAGGAGAAGAAGAAGGAGGAGTGAACTATGTCACGTATGTCAGATCTCCAAAATGATCTATATATACTTATCTTTGTTTCCTCTGAAATGACATAAGTTAGCTCTAATATGCTAAGTTATCTCCAATATGCTTACTTTCCTAGGTTTGGTCAATAATGACATACACTTGGCTTACTTGTGTAAAAAATGGCATAATTAGTTAAGTTAGCTCCAAAATGACTCATTTAACCTAGGTTAGCTCTAATATGATCCATTTTACCTAGGTTAGCTCCAAAATGACCAACTTTACCTAGGTTAGCACCAATATGATCCATTTTAGCTAGGTTAGCTCCCAAATTACTTATGTTAGCACAAAAATGACCTATACTTACCTTATTTTCCTCCAAATTGACATAATAAGCTTAGTTAGCTAAAAAATGACATAGTTACCTATGTAAGCTCTAAAATAACACAAATAAGGAATAATAAGAAGAAAAACAAGGAAGAGGAGAAAAGGAAAGAATAGAAGAAGAAAGAGAAGAAAAAGAAATAATAAAAGAAGAAGAATGAGAAGGAAAAGGGTAAAAACCTTCTTCTTCTTCTAGTCTTCTTCTTCTTCTTCTTCTTCTTCTCCAAAATGACCTAAGTTAGCTCTAAGTTATCTCTAATATGCTTAGTTACCTAGGTTAGCTCAATAAAGACATATACTTAGCTGCTTCATATAAAAAATGGCATAATATGCTTAGTTCACCCAAAGATGGCATAATTAGCTCCATTTTACCTAAGTATGCTTTCTTCTTCTTCTTCTTCTTCTTCTTCTTCTTCTTCCTCTTCCTCTTCCTCTTCTTCTTCTTCTTCTTCTTCTAGTCTTCTTCTAACTTTCTTGTTTCCCATTTTGCAGATTTCATCTAATTCACAGAAGCTTGCATGGATGGAGTGCTTCTTTTCCCTTTCTGCTTTTATTTTGTATCGATGAACTTGCATGGATGGATGGATAACAGTGTTGGATGAACAATGTGAAGCTTTTGTAATATGTATGGATGGAACTATGTGTTGGTTATGTATGTATATATGATGAAACTTGTGTGTTGGATATGTCTTCTGTGAAATATGTGTGTTGAAATTTGTGTGTTGAAACTTGTGTGTTCAAATTGAATGAATTTAAGAAAAAACAGAGAAAAGAGGGGCTATACAGGTTCTTTGCCGTCAGCTGGCGGACGGCAAAGAGCTTTGCCATTAGCCAGCAGACGGCAAAGATGCCACATGGCAGCTACCTGTGCAACCTGGGGGCTGGGGGCTGGCCTATTTGGTTACTTTGCCGACGGCTGGCTGACGACAAAGGTGCAATGGTCTTTGCCATCTGCCACCGCACGACAAAGTGCATCGTTAGCCCCCTAAAGGCCGTAAGATGCCACGTGTGCCATTTAGGACCTTTGCCGTCAGCCGGCTGATGACAAAGACCATTTCATCTTTGCCGCCCGCCAGTTGATGGCAAAGAAGCCTTCGCCGTAGCCTATTCATCCGGACCTGTTGCCGTCCGCTGACGGACAACAAAGGCCTTTGCCGTCAGCTAGGTATGCATTTGCCGTCCGCCATGGCGAACGACAAAGTGCCTGATTCCTGTAGTATATGTTATTAACAAGAAACATACCAATGACGACTTCTGGGTCCTCTTAGGCTTGGTCGGCGGAGAGGCTGAATAGGGCTCCAGATGATTGACTTGTGGCCTGAAATTATGTTCAGGTCCATTATGCTATTTAATACCCCTCTTATCATGAGCATGTTTATCATTTGTGAATAGTTACCTTTGTTCTTGAGGTCACGGGAGAAATCATGTTGCAAGTAATCATGTGAATTTGATATGTGTTTGATATTTTGATAGTATGTATGTTATGATTCCCTTAGTGATGTCATGTGAACGTTGCCTATATGACACTTCACCATATTTGGGCCTAAGGGAATGCATTGTGGAGTAGCAATTAGATGATGGGTTGCGAGAGTGACAGAAGCTTAAACCCCAGTTTATGCGCTATTCCGTAAGGGACCGATTGGATCCAAAAGTTTAATGCTATGGTTAGAATTTATTCTTAATAATTTTCTCATAGTTGCGGATGCTTGCGGGAGGGTTAATCATAAGTAGGAGGTTTTTCAAGTAAGAACAACACCTAAGCACCGGTCCACCCACATATCAAATTATCAAAGTAGCGAACACGAATTAAACCAACATGATGAAAGTGACTAGATGAAATTCCCGTGTACCCTCAAGAACGCTTTGCTTATCATAAGAGACCGTTTTGGCTTTACCTCAGAAGGATTGGGCTATCTTTCTGCACTTTTGTTACTACTATCATTACTTGCTCGTTACAAATTATCTTGCTATCAAACTACTCTGCTACTTACAATTTCAGCACTTGCAGACATTACCTTACTGAAAACTACTTGTCATTTCCTTTTGCTCCCCGTTGGGTTCGACACTCTTACTTATTGAAAAGAGCTACAATTGATCCCCGGGTACCGAGCTCGAATTCGCCCTATAGTGAGTCGTATTACAATTCACTGGCCGTCGTTTTACAACGTCGTGACTGGGAAAACCCTGGCGTTACCCAACATCGCCATCACTGTCACCACGCCGTCGTGCTGACGAAACTCTCCCTCGACCCTCTATTGGATCAAGAGCTCGAGGGACGTCATCGAGCTGAATGTGTGATGAACTAGGAGGTGCCTTACGTTTGGTACTAGATCGGTTGGATCATGAAGACGTTCAACTACATCAACCGCGTTAATCTAATGGTTCCGCTTTCGGTCTATGAGGGTACGTGGACACACTCTCTCCCTCTCGTTGCTTTGCATCTCCTAGATAGATCTTGCGTGAGCGTAGGAAATTGTTTGAAATTGCATGCTATGTTCTCCAATAATATATATTAATTAAGTTTTATAGGCATTTAATTTAGTCCATAATTCAAATTTGAACTACAAGCATATGCTCCAGTGAAGCAAAATGGGTGGGAAATCGTACATGTGTCATTGGGTGCATGTTTAGGTCTGATTTAAGGAATGGGAATGAATTACAAACTTCTCGTCGTCCTGAAACATAGTGAATCTCGGTTTTTAAATCCCAGTAAATCAAAAACTCACCCAAAAAACCATGAAACATGGCATGGTTTCATGCCATGGCACATATATGCCATGGTAAAAAAATCATCCAGTTTGAGACAAGGCGCACACATTAATAGCCAACGAAGTCCTTTTTGAAACAAATAGCTGACACGTTAATATCGCAAACAATTGTATTTATATGAGCCGTGTCTAAATTTAACCATACTCGGTGGCATGCTTGCAGCTGTTTGATTAGACGGGACGAGCGCGAGAAGTCCACCATGCAGGCTCGACGGGACGCGTGCGAGCAGTCCATCGCGCAGGCTCGACATGACACATGCATCCCGTCCACCTCGCAGGTGAGGGAGTCCTGGACTAAGGGGTCCTCGGGCATCCGGCCTGTTGGACATGGGCCGGACTAATGGGCTGTGAAGAAACAAAGCCGAAGACTCTCTCCCGTGTCCGGATGGGACTATCCTTGGCGTGGAAGGCAAGCTTGGTGACCAAATATGAAGATTCCTTTCTCTGTAACCGACCTTGTACAACCCTAGTCCCCTCTGGTGTCTATATAAACTGGAGGGCTTAGTCAGGATCGAGGGAGATACAATCATAATCATAGTCATACAGGCTAGACTTCTAGGGTTTACCCATTATGATCTTGTGGTAGATCAACTCTTGTATTACTCATATTCATCAAGATCAATCAAGCAGGAAGTAGGGTATTACCTCCATAGAGAGGGCCCGAACTTGGGTAAACATTGTGTCCCCTGTCTCCTATTACCATCGACCTTAGACGCACAGTTCGGGACCCCCTACCCGAGGTCCGCCGGTTTTGACACCGACATTGGTGCTTTCATTGAGAGTTCCACTGTTCCGTCCTCAAAAGGTTTGATGGCTCCTTCAATCATCTACAACAATGTTGTCCAAGGGGAAGTCTTCCTCCCCGGACAGATATTCATGTTCGGCGGCTTCGCACTTCGGGCCAACTCGCTTGGCCATCTGGAGCAGATCGATAGCTATGCCCTTGGCTCTCAAGTCAGATTCGGGAGCTTGAACTACGTCGCGGATATCTGTGGAGACCTGATCTTCGACGGATTCGAGACCACGATAGTCACTCCCCGTCACCTCGATGAACATGAATTAGAGCTGTCATCGGGCCATACCCAGGAAATTGCACCTGTAACTGCTCTGGCCTTAGATCCGGAGCAGGTTGCGCCATCCGAGGACGGGAAGCTCAACCCCGCCACGGAAGCCACAGACTCCACGGCATTGGAGCCGCACAGAGACCTAACCTCCGGTAATGCGTGTGTCACCGGAACCTCGGACTCGTTTCCGGCTATAAGTTCCGAACTATGTGCGTCCGTGCATGTCGAGCATGATCAGTCATCGATCGCCGAATTCAGCGCCGTGGATATCTTCCGGCACTCGCCTTTGGGCGATGTGTTGAACTCATTAAAAAATCTATCCTTAGCGGGGGATTCATAGCCGAACTATATCCAGTTCGAACTAGAAGCTGATGATGGGGAATTTTTCTTCCCACCCGCCACCCACTTCATAGCCACTGTCAAAGACTTAACCGACATGCTCGATTACGACTCCGAAGACATTGACGGTATGGACGATGATGCAGATGTCGAGCATGGCCAAAACCCGCCGTTCACCGGACGCTGGGCGGCCACTTCTTCGTACGACGTGTACATGGTGGATACACCTAATGAACCTAACGAAGATGACAAAGAAGATCCAGTTGAGGACAAACCTCCTGGGACACAGCCTAAGCGTCGACATCAGCGACGCCGCTCTAAGTCACGTCATGCAAAAGATAGCAATACTGGCACAGGAGAAGATAATACTCAAGACGGTGCCGAAGATAATGAAGACCCCGTTGAAACAACTTCCGAACAAGAAGAACGGGAAGATGGTCAAGTTAGCCCCGATGAACAGGCCATAAACAAAGACTCGGAATACATCAATTATCTTCCGCTCTCCGAGGATGAGGTAAGCCTCGGCAACGAGGAGCTCATCGTGCCTGAGGAACCTCTCGAGTAGGAGCGCTTCAAGCGCCAGCTAATAGCCACTGCAAGGAGTCTGAAAAAGAAGCAGCAGAAACTTCAAGCTGATCAAGATCTGCTAAATGATAGATGGACTGATGTCCTGGCAACCGAAGAATGTGGCCTTAAGCGCCCAACCAAAAGTTACCCGAAGCGCAAATTGCTACCTCAGTTCGATGATGAGGCACTATAGCCCATACCATCGTCATGCAATGGGGCTGACCGACCACCACGTGGTCGGGATAAAGAGGCAACTCAAGCCGAATACGAGCCCGCCCCGCCTCATTATAAAGGCAAAGATAAAACAGCTCGCGGTTACACATATGACCTTCGGCAGGACCTGAACAATAGAGCAGGACATACCAGATCGATCTATGGATCGCGAGGACGTACCTCGGCACGTGTCGACAACTATCTATTCGGACGTGACAAACCTAGTCACACACGGGCCGAATGCCGCAGACAGACCCTATCGGAACTACTTCGTGAGGTGGCCCGATATAGAGGCGCTGCACACCCTCTTTGCTTCACTGCCAAAGTAATGGATCACGAATTCCCAGAAGGGTTTAAACCCGTAAATATCGAATCATATGATGGAACAACTGACCCCGTGGTGTGGATCGAGGACTTTATTCTCCACATTCATATGGCTCGTGGAGATGACCTCCACGCCATCAAATACCTCCCATTGAAACTCAAAGGGCCAGCTCAGCACTGGTTAAACAGTCTTCCTGAAAATTCTATTGGCAGCTGGGAGGACTTGTAAGAAGCCTTCCTTGACAACTTCCAAGGAACATATGTCCGGCCACCGGATGCCGATGACTTAAGTCATATTGTCCAACAGCCCGGAGAGTTAGCCAGGAAGCTCTGTACTAGGTTCTTAGTTAAAAAGAACCAAATCGTCGACTGTCCGGATGCGGAAGCCCTAGCGGCCTTCAAGCACAGCGTCCGGGACGAGTGACTAGCTCGCAACCTCGGTCAAGAAACACCAAAATCCATGTCAGCCCTTACCGCTCTGATGACCTGCTTTTGCGTGGGAGAAGACAGCTGGCTCGCTCGTAGAAGCAACAACACCAATGATCCGGGCACTTCCGAAGTCCGAGACAACAATGGCAAACCATGACGCAGTAAATACAAACGTCGCAATGATAATGAAAGAACGCATGACACATCGGTCAATGCCGGATTCACCGGCCCCAAACCCGGTCAACGGAAAAAGCCATTCAAGGCAAACAAAGACGGACCATCCAATTTGGACAAGATATTGGATCAGCCCTGCCAGATTCATGGCCACCCAGACAAACCAGCTAATCATACCAACAGAAGCTGTTGGGTCTTCAAGAAGGCCGGCAAGCTCAACGCCAAACATAAGGGGAGGAGGCCGCGAGGCGATAGCGACGACGAAGAGGCTCACCAACCAAATACCGGGGATCAGAAGCAATTCCCCCCCGAAGTGAAAATAGTGAACATGGTATACGTGACACAAAACTCTACAGGGGAGTAGGAGAAACACTCTCTCCGGAGTGAGGATCACACTTCGGCAATCTCAGACGAAGTACAAAGCGATCTCATTAAACCGCATACCTTGTTGGCCATTAAGCCACCGGTCTCCATTCAACAGGATCGATCAATTTTGGAGCAGGACTAACAGTTCGGCTTCCGCCATCCGCCTCATATACCTGCGAAATCTATACCGCGCATACATAACTATGCACTTCAAATAACCTGGGCATCAGCGGAAGCACAATACGGACGGGTCTACAAGTACTCCCATAAACTACTTCATTTTTTCCTTTTTAAGTTACTCTTTCTTTTTCCATTATCCTTTGCCACAGGTGGCACAAAGGCTGGTCATCTCATGGACTGTATCGGAGTTCGGGTTCATAAATTCACCCAAAGGCTACTCCTGTTAAGGAGACCCTCCACCGAGGAAAGGCAGCGCAGACATGCGACAGGAGGTCCAAAACAACTTTTTGTAGACCGCACTCTCTATTTTGCGAGCCTGTAAAGTGCCTGTTTCCTCAGCCGCTGACCCCTGGCATGTCCAATAGCTGGGGTTGTGGTGTTATTATCTATAAAATGACAATTGGCATGTCACTCATGTTCTAGTGAATATACTCCGTATCTGGTATTCACTTTTCTATAAAGAACTGAATTTTGCTCCTTTTGGTTGTTTCACACACCCACCCCGGCATACCTCGCCAGGGGCTTGACATGGGAACAAAATGAGTTGCCAACAAAGTCCGAACAGCTTCATAGCTGCGTCACGAGTTCGGCCTTATATGCATCAGCTCCGAATCATGTCTTGGGTCAATAGTTGGGTTGCCCTGATCCTGTGCTTGCTACCTTACGTTCCGCTCTATCAGCTAGGTTAGTAAAGGGAGAACTACTGCGATTGTGTTTCCGGTTCATCTGGTCAAACACCCCAGTAGAGAAAGCCAAAAACTGACTGTCATGATGCGGCGAGAGCTGGTCAACCGCTCGACGACTTACCGGGATCTTTTGCGATTCCCCCGTATTACACGAAGGACCTTATTTTAGGTCATCCATGTAATGTACCGCATTGGGATAACCGCGTACATAACAGGGTCTATATCATAGATCCACCATAAAACTCCTATGGCTAAGTGAAAGTGTTAACGCCCTATAGTCCGATTGCCTAGTTCACCGCATTGGCACCTCCTTTATGGACCAAGACGTTGGGTTAAGAGTGATCAATTGCTTATCCGAACACCCCCATATTTCCTACGAGGGGGTTGAAGCCGATGACAGAAAAACTTTTAGATTATATAAAAACGGCCGCACAGGAGGATTCAAAGCTTTTAAGAAACTCTAAAATAAGCTTTATTATTTCTTAATATTGTCTTTCACAATGTCAATACATCTCACTCGAATATCATATCTTTCGAGCACCGACCCTCTATCAAGTGGGCAGCCTCTAAGAAATCTTCGAAATAATGCTCTGGTGCATGATGGTCCTTGCCCTTGGGTGGACTCTTCGCTGCAACATCGATGGCCTTCAGCTTTGTCCAGTATGTTTAAACACGGGCAAAGGCCATTCGTGCACCTTCAGTGCATGTTGAATGCTTAACGACATCGATACGCGGCATCGCATCAGCAAGTCGCCGCACCAAACCAAAATAACTACCCGGAATTGGCTCGGTCGGCCACAACCGGACTATGACATCTTTCATGGCAGCACCGGATATCCGGTGCAGCTCTGCCCATTGGGTCATCTCTTTGTTCAGCAACAGTGGGCGCTTTGACATACCAAATTGCGACCAGAAAAGCTTCTCCGTTGCATACCGAGGGAGTCCTGGATTAGGGGGTCTCCAGACAGCCGAATTATATCCTTTAGCCGGACTATTGGACTATGAAGATACAAGATTGAAGACTTCGTCCCGTGTCCGGATGGGACTCTACTTAGCGTGGAAGGCAAGCTAGGAAATACAGATATGTATATCTCCTCCTTTGCAACCGACCTTGTGTAACCCTAACCTCTCCGGTGTCTATATAAACCGGAGGGTTTTAGTCTGTAGGACAACATACAATCATACCATAGGCTAGCTTTTAGGGTTTAGCCTCTCTGATCTCGTGGTAGATCTACTCTTGTACTACCCATATCATTAATATTAATCAAGCAGGACGTAGGGTTTTACCTCAATCAAGAGGGCCCGAACCTGGGTAAAACATTGTGTCCCCTGCCTCCTGTTACCATCCGCCTTAGACGCATAGTTCGGGACCCCCTACCCGAGGTCCGCCGGTTCTGATAAAGCACTAATGACCCCTACGCCTAGTCTCAAC
Organism: Triticum urartu; assembly: GCF_003073215.2. Classification (NCBI taxonomy): domain Eukaryota; kingdom Viridiplantae; phylum Streptophyta; class Magnoliopsida; order Poales; family Poaceae; genus Triticum; species Triticum urartu. The sequence continues at coordinate 86,140,962 of NC_053025.1, read as the reverse complement.
GCATACCCCAGTTCTTATATAACTGAGCGGGTATTCGGATACACTCCGGACTATTGGGCCCGGAGGCTGAAGCAAAAAGGTCCGCAACGACAAATGATCTACAATCCGGCTAGAAGGCATTATACATGTCACTTCAATTACATAGTCATGCAGACTGACTAAATTCTTCTTCTATATCATCCAACATGCGGTCTAGCTTACAATCCTGTTGGGAATACTTTGCGGCTAATTCTACTTGCCCATAAACTAAGCTAACGGGAATTTCTTTTCCGTCGGGCCCCACAGGTCCGACCTCGGCCGTGTGATTTGGGTCTGCTTTGGTATACCACGTCTTCACCATGGCCCAGGCTTCTCTGGCACCTTGTCGGCAGGCGGATATCTTCCACAATCGAAAGCGCCGCCACGCTCCTTTGAGCTTCTCCGCAAGATCCGCAGCACCCTCTGGCAGGGAGACGGATGACCACAAAGCCCGGGCAACACCCTGCATCACCTGCTGAACTAGTTTGTGCAGATTTGACAGCTCGGACAGAAGATCACCCGCAGACCCGGGCATTTCCTCTGCGGGACGACCCGACAGCATACCTACAAACATAATGCTGTTAGTCGGCTTCTTCGCCGAATACCTTTAAAGGATTCGTTCAAGCACTTACTAAAAATGACGCGTCGAAGCCTCTTATTCTCCTTCTCGGAGTCTGCAAGCTGGCCCCGAACGTCTTTTAGTTCCACGTTCAGCCTTATATTGGCGTCTTGGAGATTGTTTTTCTCCTGCCTAACCTCAGTCAGCATGCGTTTGCCAGCTTCTAGCTGCCGCATAACATGCTGGTCCCCCGGATTTTCTCTGGATTCATCTGCAAAATCTATTGTTAGACCTGCAGCCATGCCACGCACTATACGGTAACCATCATTCTTTAAAATGTTACCAGCGGGAGACTTTTTCTGTTCCTGCAATGCGGTAACAGCGGCCCGCAGTTGGTTCTTGCATTCCTCTAGCTCCTGGGATAGCCTAGTATTCTTCTCTGTAAGAACCTACACAATAAAGATGATCCTTAAATCAGTCCTGCTAACTGTTTCAAGTCTCAGGGGCTACTGATACATACAAATCGTCAGATTCACTCACCCGTACATCCTTTACATACTGATCTATGGATCTGGCTAGACCATCTTGAGCGGCACGGAGGTACGCCTCTCCAGAATTAAAGGCATCAAACGCCTCTGGTGAGAAACAAGCGTCACGGAGTACGGCCCGGCGGCGCCTATGATTCATGGCGCTTTCCACCTCTCAGTTTGTAGCAGATAACCTATCCGCATCCTCTGTAGGGGGATTATCCGGCGCCTGCCCCATATCGACTTCTGCCTCCGTGTCCGGTCCTGGTGCCCGACTGGTGGAAGCGTGATCGGCGACATCGCCGGACATATTCCGGCGAGCGTTTTTCTGTTAAAGAAACACGAGCGTCATTATATTTTGGAAAAGACGACAATCACGGAGCGGGGTTTGTTGTACCTTTGCGCCGGCATCTCCGTCCTAACCGCCTTCCTTTTTGGCCTACCTTGCCTCGATGCCTCCTATTGGCGCGTTGCTGTAGGGCGTCCCGAATGCCTTCCCTGTAAAAAAGGGGCCATGAATATGGTGGGTGAAGTGTCTAAAAGGGGATCCTACTTTTTTGAGTTGGGACTTTTTGGTTTTTCTTACATGCGATGCAGGGAGCAGTATGGAATAGTCGGCCGTAATGGCCACCATGGCATCATCACAGCTTAACTGATAGAACTGTCTGTTTATCAGCTCCACGGAAATAACCGGATCTTCTTCGAGTCCGGAGTCGAGGGCCCGGTCTGGGTCCTCCGGCTGTGGAGAAGGGCTGCTGACCTCCCTTATGGCCTTCCGCAGTTCCTGCCGTAAGTTGGCAAGGTGAATACTTACAACGAAAAATGCGGGAAGATGGAAGTAAGGGGATATAGCTTACCCAGCTCAGAGGATTGTACATGGAGAATCCGTCCCATGGCTTGATGCGGATGAACTCCTCCTCCTCTCCCTTGAACAGTTCGGATAGGATTTTGGTTAATGCGGCAACATCGCCCGGACCCTTTCGCCCGTAGCGGGTGGCGTCATCCTCTCCGTTGAAACACCACAAGGGGTGCCCACGATATTGAAGTGGTTTCACTCCCCGCATTATGCAAATCGACATAACTTCGGTTATTGTCAATCCTGACTGAGCCAGTGCCTTTCATCAGATAGAGGACTTCTCTGTCATCTTCCACCTGGGGGCTCCGTGGGTGCCAACTTCGGCGCTTCTTCAGAGGAGCATTGTTGAACTCAGGAAGACCCCGCCGAACAGGGTCCGGAAGGGCAACGTCCTCCATATAAAACCATTCTGAAGGCCAGTCTTCGGACGGCTTCTTCGGGGTACCAGGCAGATATCCGGTATCGGCGATGCGCCATACTTCGGCTCCGCCCACTTGATAAAGTGAATCCCTCTGTGTGCGAGGGACAAGGCAAAATAGCCTTTTCCACAGGTCGAAGTGAGCCTCGCAGCCCAGGAACAACTCGCAGACGGCAACGCAGCCGGCGATGTGTAGGATGGACGCAGGGGTGAGATTGTGTAGTTGGAGGCCGTAGAACTCCAGGAGCCCGCAGAGGAATGGATGAATTGGAAATCCGAGTCCCCTTAGTAAGTAAGGAACAAGGCAAACCCGTTCCCCTATGGAGGGACAGGGAAAGTTCTCCGCTTGCTCCCCGCCATTGTAGGTGGCGAGCCCGGCTCGAACGGGCACCATGTATGACGGAGGAAGAAATCCTTTGGTTTGCAGTTCGACCAATCGACTATGTGGGACTGAACACCTCTCCCAATCACCAACCTTAGGGCTAGGGGGGCGGGAGGAGGAGCTGCGGAGGTCGGCCATGCTGGAATGGATCTTTCCGAAATGCGCTCTGATAGATTCTCGCTGAGGGGAGGATGGTGTGGATCGGATCTAAGAATCCCAATCCCTTTAATAGACAATTTATTTATCTGGCTAGGGGGGTGAATGAAAAAATGCCCTGGCGCCTCGTATTTGTCGATGCATGAGAAATTGCCCTTATTGGGCGCATAAGCCAAGAGGATCAACATTTATGGGGCCGGATACTATTTACAAACACTTGGAAATTGGAGAAGAACCCGCCTTGCAATGCCGAAGACAATACTGCGCGCCGGACTCGTCGTCATTGAAGCCTGGTTCGGGGGCTACTGAGGGAGTCCTAGATTAGGGGGTCTCCTGACAGCCAGATTATATCCTTTAGCCGGACTATTGGACTATGAAGATACAAGATTGAAGACTTCGTCCCGTGTCCGGATGGGACTCTACTTGGCGTGGAAGGCAAGCTAGGCAATACGGATATGTATATCTCCTCCTTTGTAACCGACCTTGTGTAACCCTAACCTCTCTGGTGTCTATATAAACCGGAGGGTTTTAGTAAGGCCTTGTCAAGATCAGCCATTTTGGCTTTATTATCCCTCTCGAGAAATCCGTAGTGGTTAGCAACATCCTTTAGTTCAAGCATCATCGAGGATATTTTCTCCTCGCATTGGTGCCGAGTAGCCTGTTCGGCCTTTAACTCGGCAGATACCTTTTCAGCAGCCGCATTACTAATCTAGGCCTGCTCCTTGGCCCGGGCTAGCTCTGCCCGAAGGATCTCGACTGCAGCAGCACCATCTGCAGATATGTATATCTTATTACACAATTCTTTGCGCCGTGTTTATATTGTAAACACATGCATATTATGACTGACCCAAAAACATACCTTGCGCCTCATCAAGTCGCCTATTGATAAGCGCGATGTCATTATCCGCCTCATCAATCTTGTGTTGCAAATCCGCAAACCATGTAGTCCGGGCAGTTGCCGGGGAGGTCACAACCTGTGTTCCAATTAATCAGATTATTTCCTAGGCACATCTTTTGATCCCCTGATCGCCTCCCTCAGGAAGCCAATCAGAGTCTCAGGGGCTACTATCTATACACAGGTGCATTTTGTGAATAAAACACAATCGAAAATATTACAGTACAAACCTTGAAGCCTCTTAGCAGGCCCATGAAGGCCTCATTCAATCCGCTTTTCATGGACAGGACCTTTTCAATCACCGTGCCCATCAAGGTGTGATGTTCCTCTGAGACGGACGCCTGTCGCAGCATGTTCGTCAATATATCCGGCGCCTCTGGATCTCCGGAAGCTGCTATAGGAGTACGGCCTCCCTTTGAAGGGATCCGTTCCGGCTGTAGACTGGACAGTTCGGAGCCTTCATTGTTGGCCCCCGGACCCTGGGCCACCAAAGTATCACCTTCGGGCAGTGTCTTCGTCATCCCTCGCACCACTTGTTGATCAGGGGAGACCCTCCGCGACGACACCTCGAAGTCGTCCGCCCTATTGGGCGAGGAGACCAGTGGAGGCGTCTCGCTTTCCATCGTCTCTGGGAGAAGATCCCCCGAGCAAGAGGATTGCTGAAGAAGACTGTGTGCCGAACTAAAAAAACATATATTCTGGACGTTGCAAGAAAAGAACGGGACATGTTTAAAACACCCTTGTTCACTTATGATCTGGCCTGAGGCTTGTCCTCATGGGACTGCGCGATGGCGTCGTCTTCCAAGCCGGAGCCACCCGACAGAGGCATATTGCCTCGCTTAGGAGCCTTTTTCTCCCAACCTTCGGAGGCAACCCTTTTCTTTTCATGGGGGGAAGGGACATTGACTTCCCCTTCGCTTTTGTCTTCAGACGATGGAATCTTGATTCCCCCGGATATAATGTTTGATATACCTTCGGGATAGAGGCCATCTTTGGTCCTCCCACTCTCCGCCTTGCCCTCCTTCACATGCATCTGGTATGGTGCTGGGGCCAGCATCCTTGTTAATACGGGATCTGCTGAGGCTTCGGGAAGGGGGGCCGAACACCTAATTAGTTCCGCTTTCTTTATCCATCCCTGGAAGAAGATAGTTTGCTCAGCAACGAATTACAGTATACTTAACTGCAAAGTGTTATGAAGACAAGTGCTTACCGGGGTATCCAGACGGTTGCGGTCGAGGCCGGTGTCCTCAGTGGTGTTCGGCCAATGTTTTTGTTTGCCGAAAAACAACTTCCACATCCCTTTGTGCGTAGTGCCGAAGAAGTGTTGGAGGGTTCGTGGCCCTTCCAGATTAAACTCCCACATGCAGAGAGGCCTACGCTGGCATGGCAGGGTTCGGCGGACTAACATAACTTCAATCACGTTGACAAGATCGATGTCCTTCTCAAGGAGGGTTCGGATGCGGCTCTGTAGAGTCTGCACTTCATCAAATGATCCCCAGTCCAGCCCCTTATTAATCCATGATGCAAGTTGTAATGGAGGGCCGGAACGGAATGCAGGTATAGCTGCCCACTTGGTACTACGGGGTTCCGTGATGTAAAGCCACTCTCGCTGCCATTGGTTGGAAGTTTCGGTGAAAGAGCCTTTTGGCTAGAGAATGTTGGTAAGCTTGCTTACTACATCACCGCAACACTCCGCCTGTTCCCCGTCGACTACCTTCAGCTTCACACTAAAGGTCTTGTGCCATAATCCGAAGTGTGGGGGGATTCGGAGGAAGGCCTCACACATGATGATAAACACCGAGACGTGGAGGAAAGAATCTGGAGCTAGATTGTGAAAATGTAGTCCGTAATAAAACATTAGCCCCCGAACAAAGGGGTGAAGAGCGAACCCTAGCCCCCAGAGGAAGTGAGAGATGAATACGACCCTCTTGCTGGATCTGGGGGTCGGAATAACCTGTCCTTGAGCAGGAAGCCTGTGGGGGATCTTCGTGGTCAGTTATCTGGCCGCCCGAAGCTCTGCAATATCCTCCTCTGTAACAGAGGAAGCCACCCATAGACCTTGAGGGCTGGGTCCGGACATGATGGGGGAGCTTGAAGCAATGAAGTCAAACCTTGGGTGCTAGAACTCGAGGTTGGAAAAGCTGAGGAGAGGTTTGGCATAAAAAAAGATGGCCCTTGGTTCCTTTATAAAGGCTGTCGGTGTCAAAACCGGCAGATCTCGGGTAGGGGGTCCCGAACTATGCGTCTAGGATCGATGGTAACAGGAGACAGGGGACACGATGTTTACCCAGGTTCGGGCCCTCTCTATGGAGGTAATACCCTACTTCCTGCTTGATTGATCTTGATGAATATGAGTATTACAAGAGTTGATCTACCACGAGATCATAATGGCTAAACCCTAGAAGTCAAACATGTATGACTATGGTAATGAGTATCTCCTTTCCGAACTAACCCCTCCGATTTATATAGGCACCGGGGGGATCTAGGGTTTACATAGAGTCGGTTACATAAGAAGGAATCTTCATAGTCGGTCGCCAAGCTTGCCTCCCACGCCAAGTAGAGTCCAATCCGGACACGGGTACATTCTTCGGCGTTCATGTCTACACAGATCATTAGTCCGGCCCATGGATAATAGGCCGGACGCCCGAGGACCCCTTAGTCCAGGACTCCCTTAGTAGCCCCTGAACATGGCTTCAATGACGAGGAGTCCAGCATGCAGATTGTCTTCGGCATTGCAAGGAGGGTTCCCTTCTATCCGAACTTCAAGATAGTCTTCAAATGCGATGATAGTATCCGGACCTGTCACACACACCATATACAACCGCAGAGAGAATATATTTTTACACGAGTTCCATCCACTGACAGCTTTTTACAACGTGACATCATGTCCGTCCGGTCATAATTTCGAACCGTTTTTGTCTGCCGCTCCATGTTTCGAGACGCGGTTGCCATTGGCACATCTTGTCGAAGCGGAGATCGTGTCCCCTTATTGCGGGATTCTCATCAATGCAGGCATGTCCAACCGTGCCGTTTATACAGCCCTTGGGAATAGGCGAATCTTAAGGCGAGCGAGGAGGCGTTTAATATTCGCTGCCTTTATAAGGGGATAAGGATTCCGTCTTCCTTTCTCACGCCCTCTCTCTGTCTCCGCCCTTCCAATCTCGAGCTCCAGCGCCCAAGTTCTCATCTCCTTTCCACTCAAGCAACCATGTCCGGATCCGGAGGTCAGGGCAAGTGGATGGTCTCCTCCGTCAAGGAGGAGGACATTACTGAGCTTCGGGCGGCCAGATATTTGGCATAGGAGATCGCCCACCGTCTGCCGGCCGAGGGACAAGTCGTCCCCATGCCGAAGCCCACTGAGAGAGTAGTATTACTCCCCCATTTCTTCCGAGGTCTAGGGTTTCCACTCCACCCTTTCGTCCGTGGGCTGATGTATTATTACGGGATAGATTTCCATCATCTACCCCCGAATTCCTGATACATCTCCAACGTATCTATAATTTTTCATTGCTCCATGCTATATTATCTACTGTTTTCGACATTATTGGGGTTTATTATCCACTTTTATATTATTTTTGGGACTAACCTATTGACCCAGAGCCCAGTGCCAGTTCCTGTTTTCCCCTTGTTTTAGTGTTTCAAAGAAAAGGAATATCAAACGGAGTCGAAATGGAATGAAACCTTCTAGAGAAGTTATTTTTGGAGGGAAAGCAACCTGATGGACTTGGAGTGCACGTCAGGAAAGAAACGAGGGAGCCATGAGGTAGGGGGCGCGCCCACCCCCCTAGGGCGCTCCCTCCGCCCTCGGGGCCCCTCGTGGCTCCCCTGATGTATCTCTTCCTCCCATATATACCCATATACCCTAAAACGATCGGGGAACACAATAGATCGAGAGTTCCGCCGCCAGAAGCCTCCGTAGCCACCGAAAGCCAATCTAGACCCGTTCCGGCACCCTGCCGGAGGGGGAATCCCTCTCCGGTGGCCATCTTCATCATCCCGGCGCTCTCCATGACGAGGAGGGAGTAGTTCACCCTCGGGGATGAGGGTACGTACCAGTAGCTATGTGTTTGATCTCTCCCTCTCTCTCTCTCTCGTATTCTTGATTTGGCACGATATTGATGTATCGCGAGCTTTGCTATTATAGTTGGATCTTATGTTTGTTCTCCCCCTCTCCTCTCTTGTAATGGATTGAGTTTCCCCTTTGAAGTTATCTTATCAGATTGAGTCTTTAAAGATTTGAGAACACTTGATGTATGTCTTGCCGTGCGTATCTGTGGTGACAATGGGATATCACGTGATTCACTTGATGTATGTTTTGGTGATCAACTTGCGGGTTCCGCCCATGAACCTATGCATATGGGTTGGCACACGATTTCGTCTAGATTCTACGGTAGAAACTTTGGGGCACTCTTTGAGGTTCTATGTGTTGGTTGAATAGATGAATCTTAGATTGTGTGACGCATATCGTATAATCATAACCATGGATACTTGAGGTGACATTGGAGTATCTAGGTGACGTTAGGGTTTTGGTTGATTTGTGTCTTAAGGTGTTATTCTAGTACGAACTCTAGGGCTGTTTGTGACACTTATAGGAATAGCCCAACGGATTGATTGGAAAGAATAACTTTGAGGTGGTTTCGTACCCTACCATAATCTCTTCGTTTGTTCTCCGCTATTAGTGACTTTGGAGTGACTCTTTGTTGCATGTTGAGGGATAGTTATATGATCCAATCATATTATTATTATTGAGATAACTTGCACTAGTGAAAGTATGAACCCTAGGCCTTGATTCCTATCATTGCAATACCGTTTATGCTCACTTTTATCATAAGTTACCTTGCTGTTTTTATAATTTCAGATTACAAAAACCTTTATCTACTATCCATATACCACTTGTATCACCATCTTGATAAGGCTCTTCGAGACTACTCACGAAGGTGCCTGGAAGTTTCTCTTTAAGGGCAACGAGAAGCCACCGGCCACGGATTCAGACCGTGGTCATGATTGTAAACACCCCTCTAGCGAGGTGTGTTATTTCTGACGTATCACCAACTTAATTGTTTCGAAAATGATGTCCGAGCTTTTCATTGCCCTTTTAGGACTGGATGGAGAGGGCGAGCGGATCCAGTGTCCGGCTCCGCTGCCTGAAGAACCGATCATCCCGCATCTAGCGAAGATGCTGGTGCCAGCGCCGTATAAGGCGCCAGAGAAGAAGGCCAAGAAGAAGGCCAAGGGGGCCAAGAGTGGCCCCCGTCGCAAGGGTACTTCGGACGTGACATCCGAAGACAACGAAGCTCATTCCTCTGTCCCTGAGGACAATGACGAGGAAGAGGAGGAGGAGGAGGGAAACAACCTTCCCCCTGAGGAGAGGAAGAAGAAGAGGGCGGCTTCGGCGCATCTAGAGGCGGAAACGCCCAAGAAGGGGAAGGGCGTCCCAACGGTCAACACCGCGTGGGACGTTGACAGCAGTCTGGAACGACGCCTCCGCACTAAGCCCCAGGCCGCATCGTAATTGACATGGCTTGCTCATGCGCACATTCGGCCCTTTCTCTTCATTATCTTGACATAGTTAACTGTACTATTGCAGTTCGGCCCGCGACCTTATCCAACGATCCTCATCTGGAGGTTCGTTGGCTCCATCGGAGATGGCGAGCATGTCTCCACTGCCTGCCTATTCCCCGGGGGCCAGGAACGACACCGAAGTGTTGTCCCGGAGGGCCGTTCCAAGCCGGGGAGGAGCCCAGGACATTGTCCAGGAGACGCCACAAGGCGAGACCTCCACTGCCGGACACATGGGGGAGCAGATCCCCATGGAGACTGGCAAAGAGGGCCATATTCAGTTCGGCCCTCAGCCGGATACAATTCCAGAGACCCATATGGCTCCGGAATCGGGCGGGCAGCCCCCTTCGAAGGAGGGGGGTGCGCTGATTCCACCGGTGGCCCCTGTCCATCCAGGTGCGCCAGATGACCTGATGGAAGTGCTACGAGGCGCCTCCGTTGTGGACAAGCGCAGTGTCCTTATGGGTGCGGTGATCGGGAAGGTTCAGTCCGCCAATAGTAGACTGAACGAAGCCTGTAGCAATCTATTGACAGGTTTCGAGGTAAGTGACATAAAAAGAGAAAAAAACCCATGTAGTCAGTAGCCCCTGAGACACCGTGCGGTGTTCGGCGAGAAGAACCGGACAGAGGATCAATCTCTTATTGTAGGAGACTAATATGTATGAATAAGCAGGCGTCACTGTTAGCCGTGACCTCGCATGCTGCCGAAGTCTCCGAACTGAGGTAGAGGCTGGAGCGGACCGAGAACGAGCTCGGCGAGGTTAAGGTTCGGCTCCAGGAGAAGGTGAGTGACGAGTTGCTATGTATTCGGAAGGAGTAGGCGCTGTATATTGACCGTGGTGTCGTAATATATGCAGGAGTCGTGACCGAGGTCGAGGCCCTGAGGAAGGCCCTGGGCGAGGTCGAGGAGAAAGCTGTGCAACAGCAAGCCGCCCGTAAGAAGCTCAAGGCCGGGGTCAAAGAAGTCCAGCAGGAGCTTCGGGATGCGGTGAAAAAAATGTGAGGCCTTGGAGCATGAGGCGTTGGTTCAAGGGACCGAACTCGCCAAGGCTCATCAGAGTTTGGAGACCGCACGGAATGAGGCCCAGGCCGCCCTCTAGGAGATCCAGGAGGCCAAGAAGATCACGGCGGGTAAGGCATTTAAGATGCAAAGCAAGTATGTGGAGAAGCAGTACCTTTTACTAACCCGGGTTCGGAGTTCCCCAGGGGCTTTTGCGGATTTGCCACGCAGTGTATCACACGCCACGGAATTCTATCGAGCCGAAGGAGGGGGTTCTACGGAGAGGCTATTCTGGTCATAGTATGCGGCTCCAGAGCATCTCGTGTCCTTCACCGATCAGCTAAAACAGCTGGTGAAGCTGCATAGGGTGGCCGAACTAGCTATTAAGGATTTGATAATCCGGCTATGTCTAGCCGAAGCTATGCCAAGCAGCTACTTTGGACTCGTGAGGCGGATGGTGAACGCCTGTCCTCGGCTGGACGTCGTCAAGCGCTCGGCCTGTATTGAAGGTGCGCGCATGGCCTTCGCCCGTTGCAAGATGTGGTGGGTGAAGATGGACGTCGTCGAGGTGACCAGAGGGCCACCGGAGGGCAAGGAGCACGACACACCCGAACGGTACTTTGCGGATGTCCTGGAGGGGTCTCGCCTTGCGGCAGCACAATTTTCACAGGACATTGTGTTTGAATGAATGTATTCATGTTGCCTTTGTCTTGTATTATGAAAACAAAGCCTGTTTTGTAATGTAATTTTGTTATGCTTTAATTGTTTCCTCCTGTGCGGCCGTGTTGTATGTAATCTGAGGGTTGGCCAGTCGTCGACTTCTGCCCTCACGTAGGTAGTATGGAGGTGTTCGGGATGGAATCTAAACAATCTTGATCCAATTATATGGTCCTTGAAGGAGTTGTTTAGTGCAACGAACAAGGCAATCCGACTATATGGCTTAAATGCCCTCACTTAGCCATAGGAGTTTTATAATAAAGCATGGGCGCAGCCCCTGGTTCAAGCCAGAGTGCTGTCAGCATTTGATCGGGAAGTGCCGATCTTTCGCATAATGCATAAAAAATCTCCAACGATTTGTAACCCTCGAACAGCTGACCAGCTCTCGCCGTATCATGACAGTCAGTTTTCGGCTTTCTCTACTGAGGTGCTCATCTGGTCAAGGCCAGGGCACAATCACAGTAGTTCTCCCTTTACTACCCTAGCCGATTTAGCGGAATGTAGGGTAGCAAGCATAGGAGCCGGGCAACCAAACTATTGACCAAAGACATGATTCGGAGCCAATGCATATAATGCTAGATTCGGGGTGCCGAACTTATCTGTAAGGATTGTTCGGACTTTGTTGTCGTATCATGGGGCGATGGGGAGCCCCTGGCAAATATGAAACGTACCAGAGTGTACGGTTGCTAGGAAATAAGTAATTTAAAGGAAAACAGAGGGAAAACATAGATAGGATCCGGGCCCCTCGAATTTGGACCATGAATTGTTTCCATTATAGTTCGATTAACGCGTCGAAGCACATTGATACAAAATAGTGTAGTAAGCAACCGGCTATTTGACATACCACAACCAAAGGCGAGCTGCGTGTGGGTCCTGAAAACAGATAGAGTAATCGCTGAGTTAGCCTCTAGGGTTTCCCATGTACGCTTGTGATCCGTGTCAATCTGGTGTGTTTATCCTTTGACAGGATCATTAATCAGGTCGTCGAAGGAGGCCCGCATAAGAGAAACCTGAAAAAAGGAAAAGGAAATAGTGAAGCTATATGTGTGAATGGGAGCGGTCTAGCCGAACTGTAGATCCCGGGCTAGCTTGTGCCTCCGTCGATGCCCATGGAATTTTGAGTGTGTAGTTATGTACGCGTGGTACGAATGCCACTACCTCACCGGGTCTGGGACGGAGGACGAGTTGCTAACTGAGCTCTCGACGAGCCGCGCTGTCTTGTTGCAGTGCGGTCCGGACCCTCTTGGTGATGTCCAGGGGCTCGACAGCCGGATTACGGTTCTCCTTGAGAAGGCCACTCTATACCTCTGCTGCAAGGGCGGCTATGTGTTGTTCTGTTTGGAGGGAGCGTTCAGTGTTGCCATTGACTATTATGATGCCACGTGGACTGGGAATCTTGAGCTTGAGATAAGCATAGTGTGGCATTGCGTTGAATCTAGCAAACGCGGTTCATCCGAGCAGTGCATGGTAGCCGCTGTGGAAGGGGACGATATCGAAGACTAAATCTTCGCTTCGGAAGTTGTCCGGAGAATGGAAGACCACCTCCAGGGTGATTGAGCTAGTACAACGGACCTCTACACCTAGTATGACTCCTTTAAAGGTAGTCCTTGTGGGTTTGATTCGTGAGGGATTAATGCCCATCTTCCACACTGTATCCTGATAGAGCAGGTTGAGGCTGCTTCCACCGTCCATCAGGACTCGTGTTAAGTGAAATCCGTCGACGATTGGGTCGAGAACCAGTGTGGCCGAAGCGCCATGGTGGATACTGGTTGGGTGATCTCGACGACCGAAGGTGATCGGAAATGACGACCGCGGATTGAATTTTGGGGCGACTGGCTCTACCGCGTAGACGTCCCGGAGTGCTCCCTTGCGCTCCTTTTTGGGGATGTGTGTAGCGTATATCATGTTCACTATTTTGACTTGAGGCGGAAATTTCTTCTGCCCCCCAGTGTTCGGCTCCGGGGCTCTTCGTCCTCGTCCTCGCTTTGTGATCCCTTTTCTTTGTTTTTGGCATTCAACTTGCCGGCCTGTTTAAAAACCCAACAATCTCTGTTGGTATGATTGGCTTGTTTATCTGGAGTGCCATGTATCTGGCATGGACGATCGAGTATGCGGTCCAGGCTGGATGGCCCCTCACTATTACTTTTGTAGGGCTTCTTCCGCTGGCCGGACTTGGAGCCATTGAATCCGGCGTGAACTGTGGTGTCACCGGTGTTATCGCCATTGTTTTCAGCGTTTGTGCCTATTGCGCCGGAGCTTGCCGGTGTTGTTCTTTGCCTCAGAGGGGCCTGCCTCGCTGGCTGTGTTTTTGCTATGAGCTAGCCAGCTGTCCTTGCCCGGGCAAAAGCGGGTCATAAGTGCTGTGAGGGCTGCCATGGATTTCGGATTTTCTTGGCCAAGGTGGCGTGCTAGCCATTCGTCACGGATGCTGTGTTTAAAGGCTGCTAGGGCTTCGGCATGCGGACAGTCAATGATCTGGTTCTTTTTGGTTAGGAACCTAGTCTAGAATTTTCTGGCTGATTCTCCAGGTTGTTGTACTATGTGGCTTAAGTCATCGGCATCGGGTGGCCGGACATATGTACCTTGGAAGTTGTCAAGGAAGGCTTCTTGCAAGTCCTCCTAGCTGTCGATGGAGTTTTCAGGCAGGCTATTTAGCCAGTGTCGAGCTGGCCCTTTGAGCTTTAGTGGGAGGTATTTCATAGCATGGAGGTCATCTCCTCGGGCCACGTGGATGTGGAGAATAAAATCTTCGATCCACACTGTGGGATCGATTGTTCCGTCGTATCATTCAATACTGACGGGCTTGAACCCCTCGGGGAATTCGTGATCCAGCACCTTATCTGTGAAGCAGAGAGGGTGTGCGGTGCCTCTATAGAGGGCCGCATCATGGCGCACCTCCGATGAAGTCCGTCTGCGACTATCGGCCCGAGTGTGATTAAGTTTGTCCCGTCTGAATAGGTAGCTGTCATCCCGAGTAGGGAAGCGTCCTCGCGACCCGTAGATTGATCTGGTGTGTCCTGCTCTACTGTCCAGGTCCTGTCAAAGATCGTATGTATGGTCTCGAGTTGTTTTGTCCCTGTTTTTACGAGGCGGTGGGGCGGGCTTTTGTTCGGCCTAAGTTGCCGTTTTATCCCGACCGCGGGGTGATCGGTCCGCCGCACTATCCCGGCGACGTGGTGGTCGGTCCTCGTTACGCGAGGGAGGTATGGGATCCAGTGCCTCATCATCAAACTGAGGTAGCAGCCTGCGCTTTGGGTAACTCTTGGCTGGGCGCTTGAGGCCGTATTCTTCGGCTTCCAGGACATCGGTCCATTTGTCGATAAGTAGGTCTTGATCGACTTGGCCCTGCTGCTTTTTCTTTAGGCTTCTGCAAGTAGCTATTAGCTGGCGCTTGAAGCGTTCCTGCTCTAGGGGTGCCTCAGGTACGATGAAATCCTCGTTGCCGAGGCTCTCCTCATCTTCGGAGACTGGACGATAACTATCATCATCCGGGTCATGGGGCATGGCCTGTTTATCAAGGTCATCTTGCCCGTTGTCTTGTTCCTCCTGTTCGGATGCAGCTCCAACAGGGTCTTCATTGTTTTCGGCGTCGCTCGGAGTACTATTTTCTCCGGTGCCAGTGTTCCCATCTTTTGAGCAACGAGGCTTAGAACAGCGTTTAGGGCGTCGATGCTTGGACTGTCTCTCAGAAGGTTTATCCGCAACTGGATCCCCTTTGTTATCGTCGCTAGCTTTTTTAGGTGTGTCGACCATGTACACATCGTACGAAGAGGTGGCCGTCCAACGTCCAGTAAATGGCGGGTCTTGGCCTTGCTCCTTGTCGGCATCGTCGTCCACACCGTCGATGTGTTCGGAGCCGTAATCAAGCACGTCAGTTAAGTCGTCGATGGTGGCTATGAAGTGGGTGGCGGGTGGGAAGCAAAATTCCCCGTCATCAGCCTCTAGCTCGAACTGAACATAGTCCGGCTGTGAGTCCTTCTCCAAGGATAAATTCTTTAGAGAGTTTAGCACATCACCCAAAGGTGAGTGCTGGAAGATGTCTGCGACACTAAATTCAAAGATCGATAACCGATCCAGCTCGGTGTCCGCAGGCGTGCCCGGTCCGGAACTAATAACCAGAGACGAGTCCGGAGTCCCATTCGACACGAGTACTGTGGGGCGTTGAGTCCGTGTGCGGCTCCAACACCGCAGACTCTGCGGCCTCGGATGGCACGATATGCTCTGGTTCTATGGCCATTGCAGCAACAGGAGCCATCTCCTGGATGTGATCCGATGACAGATTTAAGTCATGTTCATCGGGGCGAGGGTGAGCGATCGCCGCGGTCTCGTATCCATTGAAGATCAAGTCTCCACGGATATCCGCGACGTAGTTCAAGCTTCCAAATCTGACCTAGTGGCCAGGGGCATAGCTATCAATCTGCTCCAGATGGCCAACGAGTTGGCCCGCAGTACGAAGCCGCCGAATACAAAAATCTGTCTGGGGAGGAAGGTTTCTCCTTGGACAGCTCACTATAGACGATCGGAGGGGCCATCAAACCTCTCGTTGACGGCACAGTGGAGCTCTCAATGAAAGCACCAATGTCAGTGTCAAAACCAGTAGATCTCGGGTAGGGGGGTCTCGAACTGTGCGTCTAGGATCGATGGTAAGAGGACACGAGGGACACGATGTATAACCAGGTTCGGGCCCTCTCTATGGAGGTAATACCCTACTTCCTGCTTGATTGATCTTGATGAATATGAGTATTACAAGAGTTTATCTACCACGAGATCGTAATGGCTAAACCCTAGAAGTCTAACCTGTATGACTATGGTAATGAGTATCTCCTTTCTGGACTAACTCCTCTGGTTTATATAGGCACCGGGGGGATCTAGGGTTTACATAGAGTCGGTTACATAACAAGGAATCTTCATAGTCGGCCGCCAAGCTTGCCTCCCATGCCAAGTAGAGTCCAATCCGGACACGGGTACAGTCTTCGGCCTTCATGTCTTCACAGCTCATCAGTCCGGCCCATGGATAACAGGCCGAACGCCCGAGGACCCCTTAGTCCAGGACTCCTTCAAAGGCAGCAAGTATTGAACGCATCCTCCTAAGCCTGAAAGCCTGCCTATTCCTAAGGAATATTTCCAGCAGAACGATTGGGTTACCCACGCTCGTATTGATGAGAATCCCGCAATAAGGGGACATGATCTCTGCTTTGACAAGACGTGCCAATGGAAACCGCATCTCGAAACGCAGAACGACAGACAAAAAACGGTTCGATATAATGACCGGTCATGCGTGATGCCATCTTGCAAAAAGTTGTCAGCAGATGGGACTCGTGAAATATTATACTCTCTACGGCTGTGTGTGTGGTACTTGTGTTGCAGATCCGGACATGTCTGTTTCATCCGAAGACTATCTTGGAGTATTTAGAAAGGGGAACCCGCCTTGCAATGTCGAAGACAATCTGCGCGCCGGACACCTCGTCATTGAAGCCTGGTTCAGGGGCTGCAGAGGGAGTCCTGGACTAAGGGGTCCTCGGGCATCCGGCCTATTGGACATGGGAAGAACTAATGGGCCGTGAAGAAACAAGACCGAAGACTCTCTCCCGTGTCTGGATTGGACTGTCCTTGGCGTGGAAGGCAAACTTGACGACCAAATATGAAGATTCCTTTCTATGTAACCGACCTCGTACAACCCTAGTCCCCTCCGGTGTCTATATAAACCGGAGGGCTTAGTCCGGATCGAGGGAGATACAATCATAATCATAGTCATACATGCTAGACTTCTAGGGTTTAGCCATTACGATCTCGTGGTAGATCAACTCTTGTAATACTCATATTCATCAAGATCAATCAAGCAGGAAATAGGGTATTACCTCCATAGAGAGGGTCCGAACTTGGGTAAACATTGTGTCCCCTGTCTCCTGTTACCATCGACCTTAGACGCACAATTCAGGACCCCCTACCCGAGATCCGCCGGTTTTGACACCGACAGCAGGGTCGACGGGACACGTGCGAGTAGCAAGGCCGCCCATGCTCACTAGGAAGCAAGCTCTTTGACCTCCATGCACCAGCTGCCGCCTGCCTCGCTCACAACTTCTCCATTAATGGGTTAATTAAAGCACCTGGATGGAGGGTGTTTGCTTGTGATCCCATGGCAGCATTTGCTTTGTTCGTGTTTTCAACTCGTATTCTGGCCTAATTTAAATTGCCACATAGGGCAATGGATAATATGACGACAAATAAAATGGCAAATGATAATACGATGACAAATTTACAATGGCGCAGATAATGATGTGTTACATATTCCGAATAATTTAAAATGCCACATGCAGCAAAGCCCGGAAGACACAGGGGCAAGAGAAGAAGGAAATCACTGACAACGATCTGGGTCGCTACTGTCTCTTCTCGTCGATGGATCGCTGGGCAACGACATCCTCCAGCTCCTTCTTCAATTTCTCATGACTTTGCTTGAAAGCAGATACAGATTCCTCCACCTCTTGCTTGCGCTCGATCCGGAGCTTCCTCAAGTCACCAATCAGTTCCTCGACGACCGCTGTCAGCGTCATTCCCGAGGCACTGCTCTACTCAAGAAGCATCTTCCACCTGGCGACCTCCTCCTCCTTCTCGGCGAGCGCCTTGAGGAGCTCTGCATTGTCACCCATGAGTTGCTCGACAAGGCCGGTCGCCTTGTCAACCGAGGCATCGGTGATCTCGAGCAGCTTCATCAAGCCGTCGACCAACTCTTGCTCCTTAATGAGGCCAGCGAGAATGTCGTCTTTGTCGGCCAAGGACTTCAGGAACGCCAGCTCATCGCGATGGCCGACGTGGCGAGTGCACTTGTGAGAGCCCTTGCGTGCCCACGAGAGCTCGTTCGAGGGCTCCGCGACGCACCGGGACATCTTTGCTGCGGCTACCGCTTCGCGGCGGGACCTCTCTAGTGCTTCCGCGGCCTTGGTCTTTGCTGCTTGGTTATATTTCCATCCGAAACTCCTCCTACCGGTCATGGCGGAATGACTTGACAGGAAAGACTAGTTTTGTGGGTGATGAGGAGAGGAATTGTGAACTAATATTTGAGTGGGTAGTTTTTATAGCCCGGTGCTAAATGTGAATGCATATTAGCTTGATAGGTGTGAACAAATTTGCAATTACTTTTTGCATTGTAATCTGCAATGTGACGGGAAATAAGGTCAAAATTTATTGATGGTTCTGGGCCTACAAAGCCCGGTCTGTTGTTCTGGCTCGTCGCAAACAGTTCGTTTGGATCAACCATATGCCACGCATCGGAAGCCCGAAACATGGGCCCACATTCTCGGATGTACGTGTACGTGTCTGCCCACTATCACACACGGTCAAGATATCACAATCGTGTCCTATGGATGTGCCGTCACGCCTCCCACGAGGTGCCAGAAGGTTGACCACGTGGTTGCTCGCCGTTGAGGCGGCGGCGGTGCGCTCTGCTCCTCATTGAGGCGGCTGCGGTGCGCTCTGCTCGCATCCGTCCATGCGTTTTTCTCGCCATTGAGGCGGCCGCGGCACGCTCCGCCGTGGCGTCCCTGCGTGTGCTCTGCTCGCCGTTGAGGCAAATTTACAATGACAACGGTTAATAGTTGTCTTACATATTCAGGATAATTTAAAATTCCACATGCGGCAAGGCCCAGAACACTCACGGCCTACATATGCATAAAATTATAATAAAATATAGGCTAAAAGGCTGAGCTGGCGGCCTTCCGACGACGGTCTTCTCGGACTCCATGATCAGCATAGCACCCTTGCGGCCGTTCACTCCAAGTGTCCCGACCCACCTCCGCCTACGGAGCTGCCGCTGGGAGGCTCTTGGGGCTGCTGGGCCTCTTCTAGAAGAGCTTGATAGCGTGCAATCGCGCGCATGATATCTCCGCGGAACCACTCCATTTTCCATGTCTCTAGCCTGGTAGCAAATTACGTCCATCACCTGCATCCTCAAGATATCACGTTGGCAATGTTCTACTTCACTGGGGACGTCAACTCCGCCAAGGATGTGCTCAAGCCTAGCCGCCACATCATCGGGATCGAGGTAGACACGGCCACCGCGGGCAATGATGAAGCCGCGGGCTGCCTGTGTCTTGACTGAGTCGCAGAGGTCCTCTGCCCATTCCTTACGGGGCATCAGGCTCTCGATAGCACTGGTGATGGCGGCTCTTCGGGTTGGTCATCAATCATGCCGCTGATCAGCTCTGGATCTTTTGCACGGTGGATGGAAAACTGCTCATCACACCTCCTCTGCAATATGTCGATTATGCGTGCAAGGACTGTCATGCCGATATCGCTGCCGATGGGCCATGGTGCCTGCACCAGCCGATGAAGCTCTTTCTCCCTGACCTGCTCCGGCTCGTTCTCCTTGCCTAAGATGTAACACAGGTAGGGGTCGATGTCGAAGCTTTGGTCGTTGCCTGGCATGCTTGGAATAATTAATGGTAGATGGGTGAGGACTAGATCTGCGCAGAGTGTCGCGGCGGTGCATCGCCGCCTTGGTTATATGCAACAAGCCATTAGCTGGTGGCAGGAAACCGATGAGGGAAGAGGCATGGATTTACAATTTCACCGCCGTGGAGCGCGGGAATACTAAGTGGAGCACACACACACAACCCGAATACCGTATGCGGTGCCACATGTTATTTATCACACACTTGTTAACATAAGGAAACATATGTGTAACTTACTAATCATCGAACACGAGTACTCGCAGACGCATCGTGTGCGATACTCCTAGCCACCGCAAGCAACTAGTTTGCATTTTTCAAAGTTTTTTGTTTGAACAGAATCACACACGAACTAACTATAGTAACTGTCGGTGTCAAAACCGGCGGATCTCGGGTAGGGGGTCCCGAACTGTGCGTCTAAGGCGGATGGTAACAGGAGGCATGGGACACGATGTTTACCCAGGTTTGGGACCTCTTGATAGAGGTAAAACCCTACATCCTGCTTGATTATTCTTGATGATATGAGTATTACAAGAGTAGATCTACGACGAGATCAGAGAGGCAAATTAAACCCTAGAAGCTAGCCTATGGTATGATTGTATGTTGTCCTACGGACTAAAACCCTCCGGTTTATATAGACAACGGAGGGGGCTAGGGTTACACAAGGTCGGTTATAAAGGAGGAGATATACATATCCGTATTGCCTAGCTTGCCTTCCACGCCAAGTAGAGTCCCATCCGGACACGGGACGAAGTCTTCAATCTTGTATCTTCTTAGTCCAACAGTCTGGCCAAAGGATATAGTCCGGCTGTCCGGAGACCCCCTAATCCAGGACTCCCTTAGTAGCCCCTGAACCAGGCTTCAATGACAATGAGTCCGGTGCGCAGTATTATCTTCGGCATTGCAAGGCGTGTTCCTCCTCCGAATACACCACGGAAGAGTGTGAATACAAGGATAGTGTCCGGCCCTGCAAAATATGTTCCACATACCACCGTAGGGAGAATAATATTTCCACAAATCTAATCTGCTGACACGTTTTGATAGTATGACATCACTTCATGGCCCGGTTATTATTCGAAGCGATTTTCTCAACCAGCTCCGCACATATCGCGAGGCGGGTTTCTTGATACGTCTTATCAAAGCAGAGATCGTGTTCCCCTTATTACGAGATTCTCATCAATACGGATGTGGGTAACCCAACCGCGCCATCAATTGCGGCGCCTGGGGAATAAGCGGTTTTGTCAGGCAAGTGGGGAGACTCATCGCCTCCTCCGCCCTTATAAAGGGACAAAGGTTTACTTTGTTTCACCCACACCTTCTTCTTCCTCGCCTACCCATCCCCGCACACTCGAGCTCTAGCGCCCAAGCTCGCGTTCTTCTTCTCAAACCACTCCAAGTATGTCCGGAGCGGGAGGCAAGTGGATGGTATCCTCCGTCACGGAGGAGAACATCAAAGAGTTATGGGAAGCCGGATACTTGGCTGCAAATATCGTGCACCTGCTGCCGAATGCGGGGCAGATTGTCCCCATGCCCGAACCCCATGAGAGGGTAGTTTTTCTCACCCACTTTGTCCGCAGACTGGAGTTTCCACTCCACCCGTTCGTTCGCGGGCTCATGTTCTACTACGGGCTGGATTTTCATGATCTGGCCCCCAACTTCATCCTCAACATCTCGGCGTTTATCGTCGTGTGCGAGGCCTTCCTCCGCATCAGGCCCCACTTCGGCCTATGGATGAAAACCTTCAATGTCAAACCGAAGGTGGTGGGTGGCCAGCAAGCCGAGTGCGGAGGAGCCATCGTGGGAAAGATGCCAAACGTCACCTGGCTCGAAGGCTCCTATGTGGAGACCATAAAGGGGTGGCAATCGGGGTGGTTCTACATCACCGAACCACGCGACACCAACTGGGTGGCGGCCCCCAAATTTCGATCCGGAATCCCCACGCGGCTCACCTCCTGGAAAGAGAAGGGCCTGTCCTGGGGTTCTTCGGCAGAGCTAACGGGACTCCAGACCTGTATCCAGAACATGATGAACAAGAAAATTAAACTTGTCAACGTGGTCCAGGTTATGCTCGTCCGCCGGATCATTCCGTGCCAACAACGGGCATTCAATATGTGGGAGTTCGACTCGGCCAAGCACCAGATGCTGCGAGAGATCCACGACACGACGCACAAGGACATCTGGAGGGTGCGGTTCAAGAGCGCCAAGATCACCCCTCTCATCGAAGATCGCGGACTCAGCACAAAGCGCCATGCCGGTCCGGTAAGCATTTATATTTCTCGGGGTATTGATTCACCCAGGTTTAGTTATGTGTAGGATCTAAGCCCCATGTTATTAACAGGACTGGATAAAGACGGCGGAGAAGCTCGATAGCCCAGCCCCGCTGCCCGAAGATCCTGCAGACACTCTTCCAACGAAGATGCTAACTCCGGCACCTTACGAGGTGCCGGCATAGAAGACCAAGAAGAAGACCGTGGGGACCAGAAAGGGTCTCCGGCGTACGGTCATATCGGAATCATCGGATGGCGACTCCGACGCACACTCCTCCCATGGAAACGAGGAGGAGGAGAAGAGTTCTCCCCCCTACCGGGGAGACAAGAAAAGGAAGGCCGACCCATCCGGGGAGGCCGAAGGGTCCAAAAGGGAAGGACCCTCCTTCCGGACCGTGCCACGACGGCCGTCGACAGCGGCGAGGAGTGGCTGCCCAGGGACAAGCCCCTGTCGAAGTCGTAAGTGTCCAGACACCATAGTACTTCATAATATGTTTTATTGTACTGCCTTTCCTCATGTCGAACATGATTATGCAGTCCGTCCCGAGCTCATTTCGACGTACCTTCGTCGAGCGGCTTGTTGAGCTCGTCGGATATGAACAGTGGTTCTCTTCCGACCGCTTCGACCCCTCGCCCTATGGACAATGCTGAGGTGTTGTCTAAACAGGCACCGAGCCAAGGGGAGGTCGTCCTGGGGGCGCCTCATGGCGACTTCCCGGACCCTGGGAACCAAGGGAGCGAGGCTCCCACAGGCTTCGAGTTCGGGCCCCAGCTGGACACTGCACCGGAACCTTCGATGGCTCCGGACTCTGGCAGGCGGTCCCCCATCAACGGGGGGCCAACCATCCGTGCCAGTGTCCTCTGTCCAACCAGAGGCACCGGACAACCTGCTGGAAGCGCTTGGCAGCGCTTCCATTGAAGAAGAGCACCGCACTATCATGAGTGCGGTGGTTGAGAAGGTTCAGTCCACCAAAAACAGACTGACCGAAGCTTGCGCCAGCCTCCTAACAGGCTTTGAGGTAAGCAATCAAAATATAAGAAAATATTACCGCATAGATAGTAGCCCCTGATGCTCTGTGGGCATTCGTGAAGAAAAGCCGAATAGAGGATCAAATGATAACCGAGGAGTCTAATTAGAGTATATCTATGTGTATTTGCAGGCTTCACTGCTGGCCGCTGCCGCACGTACTGTGGAGGTCGTTGCGCTGAAGCAAGACCTGAAGCGGTCCGAAGACGAGCTCGGCCTTACCAAGAGGCAGCTCGAGGAGAGCAAAAGTAAGAAATACCCCTGTCTATATAGTTAAAGAGAAGTTCGGGTATAAAGTAATAGGATCATCATGGATTTGTCAGGGGCCACGACTAAGGTGGCGACCCTGAGGAAGGCATTGTCCGAGGCCGAAGACAAAGCGGCCAAAGAACGCATTGAACAGGAGAAACAAGAAGCCCGAGTAGGCGAGGTGCAGCAAGAGCTCGAGACTCTTGCCAAAAAGCACGAGTCCATGGAGCTTGACTCCAAGACGTGAGAGTCCGAGCTCGCGCAGGCGCTTGAAAGCATCCGGAACGCCAAGGCCGAAGCCCACAAGGCCCTCCAGGAGATTGATGTGGCGAAGAAGATAGCAGCGGGTAAGGCATTCAATATGCGAAGCAAGCATGTGAGGGAGAATTTCCTTTTTCTTACCCGAGTTCGGAGCTCTCCAGGAGCGTTTGCAGATCTTCCCCGCAGTGTGCTGGATGCCGCGGAATTTTATCGGGCTGAGGAGGGGAGCTCAGCGGAGAAGTTGTTCTGGTCTCAATATACTGGGACCGAACACCCCGTGTCCTTGAGCGACCAGCTGAAGCAGTTGTTCAAACTTCACAAGGCGGCCAAACAGGCCATGAGGGGCCTTATAGTCCGAATGTGGCTTGGCGAGCCCCTGTCCGGCAGCTACTTCGGTCTGGTGAGACGGCTGGTGGAAGCCTGCCACGGCTTGAGGTCATCAAGCGGTCCGTCTGCATCGAAGGTGCACGCAGGGCTTTTGCCCGGGCGAAGGTGTACTGGGCGAAGCTGGACGCCATGAAGCTGGTGAAGTAGGGGCCGCCGGAGGGCAAGGAGCATCGCTGCCCCGAGAATTATTATGAGGGTCTACTGGAGGGTTCCCGCCTAGTGGCGGATGAGTGTGCCAAGGATGTAATTTTTGAATGAACATGCTCATGTGATCCTGTAATATGAAACGAGTTCATTTGCGCCATGCGACGCTTTCTTAATTTAAAATATTACCTTCTGTGCGGCCGTTTATAAAATCTGAGAGTTGGCCAGTCATCGGCTTCTGCCCCCATGTAACTAGTACTGGGGTGTTCGGGATAAACCTGAACACTCTTTACCCCAATTTTTGGGTCCTCCAAGGGAGGTGTTCAGCACAACGAAATAGGCAATCGGACTATAATGCTTTATCACTCTCACTTAGCCATAGAAGTCTATGATTTTAAATTTTGGCGAAGCCCCAGGTATTCGGAGGGCCGAATTTGGGGCGCTATACACGCCAAAGCCGAACAAGGCCGACTCCTCGCCCAAAGCGGAAAAAGTCTTTAAGGACTTGAGACCTCTCGAACAGCGACCAGTCTCTCGCCTTATCATGACAATCAGTTTTTGGCTTTCTCTACTGAGGTGCTCGTCCGGAAGAACTGGGACACAATCGCAGTAGTTCTCCCACCGCTACCTTAGCCGATATAGCGGAACGTAAGGTACCAAAGCATGGGAGCCAGGGAACCCAACATTTGACCCAAGACATGATTCAGAGCTGATGCATATAATGCTATAAGTTCGGGGTGCCGCACTGTCAAAAGTGTTCGGAATTCTTGCACCGTATTACGGGGTAAACGAGAGCCCCTAGCATACTAACCGCACCCGAGCGTGCAGGTGCGAAATGTCGTGAATGGACATATAAGAGAAAGAGAAAAACTTAAATAATGCAATGACAGATTAATAATATGCACTGTTATTTTAATAATACGTCAAAGCGTACTGGTACAAGTAGTGCGATAAGCATAAAGTAGGACAATTCAAAATGTCCTATCCCAAGGCAAGCTACGCATGAATGGTGAAAAACGAGTATATCAAGTATTACTAGAGACCACCTGGCGGTTCCCGTGTTCATCTTAGCTTCTTGCCACCTTGGTTGTTGCTCCCGGAGCGTGTCCGTCAATCAGACTACCGGAAAGGGCTTCCGAAGAGTTATGTCCTGAAAGAGAAAAGGAATGTAAAAGGTGTACAGCCCCTGGCGTGGTTAAGCCACAATGCGGGGCATGTCCTGATTGTGCCCCCGCTTATGTCCATGGTATTTTCAATGCGTAGTTATGTACGCGCGGCGTGAATTTCGTCACTGCACTGGGACTGGGACGGGGGCCGGATTGCTAGGCGAATGTTGATCGCGCCAGGCGGTCCTGTTGCAGATTGTTCCGGACTCACTTGAAGGTGTTCGGGGGCTGTAACGCCGAATAAGTGGTCTGCCTGAACAGGCTGCTTTGTGCCTCTGCTGCCAAGGCCGCAGTGTGCTCTTTTGTACGGAGCGAGTGTTTTGTGTTTCCATTTACTGTTATGACCCCCGGGGTCCTGGCATCTTGAGGTTGAGGTATGCGTAATGCGGCACTGCGTTGAATTTTGCAAATGATGTCCGTCCGAGCAGTGCATGATAGCCACTGCGAAATGGGACGATGTCGAAGATTAACTCTTCGCTTCAGAAGTTATCCGGTGATCCGAAGACCACTTCCAGTGTGATTGAGCCTGTGCAATGGGCCTGTACACCTGGGATGACGCCTTTAAAGGTGGTTTTGCTGGGTTTGATCCTCGAGGGATCGATGCCCATTTTTCGCACTATATCTTGATAAAGCAGGTTCAGGCTGCTACCGCCGTCCATAAGGACTCGAGTGAGGTGAAATCCGTCAATGATGGGGTCTAGGACCAGTGCGGCGGATCCGCCATGATGGATGCTAGTGGGGTGGTCCTTGCGATCGAAGGTGATCAGACAAGCAGACCATGGATTGAACTTCGGGGCGATGGGCTCCATCGCGTAGACGTCCCTTAGTGCACGCTTCCGCTCCCTCTTGGGAATGTGGGTTGCGTATATCATGTTCACTGTCTTTACTTGTGGGGGAAACCCTTTCTGTCCTCCTGGGTTCGGCGGCCGGGGCTCCTCCTCGTCATCGCTATGCAGCCCCTTGTCCTTGTTTTCAGCATTTAACTTGCCGGCCTGCTTGAACACCCAACATTCTCTGTTGGTGTGATTGGCTGGCTTGTCAGGGGTGCCGTGGATTTGACACGAGCGATCCAGTATGCGATCCATACTGGACGGAGCCGGAGTATTTCTTTTAAATGGCTTTTTCCGCTGACCGGATCTAGAGCCTCTGAATCCGGCATTGACTGCCGTGTCTTCGGTGTTATCGCCGTTACTACGGTGCTTTGGTCAGTTACGACGTTGCCTACCGTTAACATCTTTGGTATCCGAGGTATCCGGATTCCTTGATGTGTTGTTGCTGCGAGCCAGCCAACTATCCTCGCCCGCGCAAAAGCGGGTCATGAGTGTCGTGAGGGCTGCCATAGACTTCGGCTTCTCCTGGCCGAGGTGGCGGGCGAGCCACTCGTCACAGATGTTATGCTTGAATGCCGCTAGGGCCTCTGCATCCGGACAGTCTACAATTTGGTTTTTCTTTGTTAGGAACCGAGTCCAGAATTTTCTGGCCGATTCCCCTGGCTGCTGGGTTATGTGGCTCAAGTCATCAGCATCCGGTGGCCGCACATAAATGCCCTAGAAGTTGTCGAGAAATGCATATTTCAGATCCTCCCAACTGCCGACGTAATCTGCTAGCAAGCTATTCAGCCAATGCCGAGCTGGTCCTTTGAGTTTTAGTGGGAGGTACTTGATGGCATGTAGATCATCACCACGAGCCATGTGGATGTGGAGGAGGAAATCCTCGATCCATACAACAGGATCTGTTGTGCCATCGTATGATTCGATATTTACGGGTTTGAAACCCTCCGGGAATTCTTGATTCATAACTTCATCAGTGAAGCATAGGGGGTGTGTGACACCTCTGTGCCGGGCTATATCCCGACGCAGTTCGTATGAGTCTTGTCTGCTGTATTCGGCCCGGCCGGATTTACTCTTGGTGTATCCGATGCGACGATCATCGTCCCATGTGAGTGCACGTGCCCGTGTCCCGTATATTGACCTTGTGATTTTTGCCTTACTGTCCAATATGTCTCGCAAGTCCTCTGTGTTGCCCCGGGCCTTAGTATTTTTGACTGAGTGGCGACGGGGTGTGGGCTGAACTTTAGGCTGAAACGCCTTACCGACTCGGCCGCATAGTGGCCGGTCAGCCGCATTGTACACTGGTGAATGAGGTTTCAATGCTTCCTCCTCGAGGTGAGGCGGCAACCTGTGTTTTGGGTAGCTCTTGGACGTGCGCTCGAGTTCATGCTCCTCGGCCGCAAGGACTTCGGTCCACCTGTCTGCTAGCAAATCTTGATCAGCTTGAAGCTGTTGCTGTTTCTTCTTTAGGCTACTTGCCATGGCCATAAGACGGCGCTTGAAGCGCTCTTTCTCGACGGGGTCCTCTGGCATGGTAAACTCGTCGTCGCCGAGGCTCGTCTCGTCTTCGGAGACAGGCATGTAATTGTCCTCCTCCGGTTCTCCATCTGTTGCTCGCTCTGGAGGGCTAGCTTGTTCGTCCTTCGACTCTACATCGTGCTGGAGGGGATTGTTGTTGTCTTGGGCGCTATCCGGAGTGTTATTATCTCCTGTGCCGGTATCACTGCTCCTGCTGTGGTGGGACTTAGAGCGGCGCCGCTGACATCGGCGCTTGGGTTGCTTCTTGGAGGGGTCATCCTCCGCTTTCTCCTCGCCATTGGCTTCTTTGGCGGTGTCCACCATGTATATATCATATGAGGAGGTGGCGGTCCAGTGCCCCGAGGGCGGTGGATCCTGTTCGTCTCCGGCTTCGTCGTCCATACCGTCGAAGTCTTCGGAGCAGAAGTCGAGCATGGGCTACTAAATGGGTGGTGGGTGGGCAGCGAATTTCTTCGTCGCCCGTATCCCATTCTAGCCGGACATAGTTCGGCCAAGGTTCTCCTGACAGGGAGAGAGACCTTAATGAATCTAGCACATCTCCGAAGGGTGAGTGCTGAAAGATATCCGCGGAGGTGAACTCCATGATCGGCGCCCAGTCAGATTCGACAGGCACGGATGTGAGTGGCTCGGAGTCCGTGGCCAGGGATGAATCCATTGGTTTGGCGACACGGCTTTTGTAAGGGGTGAAGTGAGTATCCAGCTCTATCACCACTGAGAGTGCGGCCTCCATGGCGGCGTCCATCCTTCCGCTCTCGGATGGCGCGACTCGCTCCGGATTAAAGGCCGGAGTAGCTGCGGATGCGATCACCCAAACACTGTCCGACGGCAGAGTTACGTCATGCTCGTCGTGACTGCACGGCGCATCCAGCATGGGCTCGAATCCGTCGAAGATCAAGTCTCCGCGGACGTCGGCCGTGTAGTTCAAGTTTCCAAATCTGACCTGATGGCTAGGGGCGTAGCTCTCAATCTGCTCTAGATGGCCAAGTGAATTGTCCTGCACTGCGAAGCTGCCGAATATGAAGATCTGTCCGGGGAGGAAAGCCTCACCCTGGACCGCATCGCTAGCGATGATCGAAGGAGCCATCAAGCCTTATGGTGACGGCACAGTGGAACTCTCAATGAAAGCACCAATGTCGGAGTCAAAACCGGCGGATCTCGGGTAGGGGGTCCCGAACTGTGCGTCTAAGGCGGATGGTAACAGGAGGCAGGGGACACGATGTTTACCCAGGTTCAGGCCCTCTTGATAGAGGTAAAACCCTACGTCCTGCTTGATTATTCTTGATGATATGAGTATTACAAGAGTAGATCTACCACAAGAGCAGAGAGGCTAAACCCTAGAAGCTAGCCTATGGTATGATTGTATGTTGTCCTATGGACTAAAACCCTCCGGTTTATATAGACACCGGAGGGGGCTAGGGTTACACAAGGTTGGTTACAAAGGAGGAGATATACATATCCGTATTGCCTAGGTTGCCTTCCACGCCAAGTAGAGTCCCATCGGGACACGGGACGAAGTCTTCAATCATGTATCTTCTTAGTCCAACAGTCCGGCCAAAGGATATAGTCTGGTTGTCCGGGACCCCCTAATACATGACTCCCTCAGTAACCGTCTGTGTTATAATTTCTCATCGCAAACAGTTCGTCCAAGTGGTTTGTTTGCTGCGTAGCACACACATCTTGTTTACATGAATCATTTGTGTTCTTTTGGCTCATCGCAAACAGTTAATCTATGTGAACTGTATGCCGTATATCACACACACCTTGATCTAGCTGACCATTTCTTTTGCATTCCCTAATAGCACACAGTTCATCGGAGTGAACTGTATGCCTTATATCACACACACATTGATATGGCTACCCGTTTCTGTTGTTCGAACTCATCGCAAACAGTTCTTCTAGATAAACTGTATGCCCCGCATCGCACACGTAATTAAAATATGAATCGTGTTTGATGTCTCCACCATCGCAAATGTTTTGCATCGTTTTTGACGGGTTTTTACATCCTTGTTTGCGATTAATGCATCACACGCAGTTTCTTCAAAGGGTCTCTGATCGTAGTGTCGCATTAGCAGCATCCTGCATTAGTGTGTCAACGATGTGATACCTCTATTCTTTGGGCTCCACCTTAGTTAAGAAAGTTGAATAATCGCAAACTAAAGGGCACGTAGATTGTGATCTACACGGGGGCCATGTGTATGATGAAGTTTAGTGCGGGGCAGTAGATTTTTAATTAAGTCTCTTTCCTCACACACCTTGCAAAGTGGCTACGGTTTGGTATGAAACCATAGAAGCCACATAAAGTATTTTTGCATACACCGACTAGAGGACATCTAACTTGGTTTTACAGGCTGCATGAGATGCGGTATATCCTTCATCGTATTAATGAGTTCATGTATGCGATCCTATATGTTGTATTTTTTAACTGACCTGTGTGTCACGTTACGGCATGATGGCTGGAGCCACATGATCATCACTTTAATGACATGTGTGTCAACTTTGATGTAATTCAATTTTATAGAGCAACTATAGAAATATATAGTGATAAAATAGAGATTACTCATGGTGGTGACAAGCTTGCAAAGGAGGAGAATAAATGCATAGAACCACCATGATTCATGTCACAATTAGCAAAAAATCACCAATTTACGATTGGTGGCATTTAGCACCGCACCGAAAAATTGATAGTGACAAAAAACACTAACGGTAACTGTTAAGTGTGTTGTTGATACGTCAAACGTATGTATAATTTTTCATAGTTTCATGCTATTATATTATCACTTTCGTATGCTTTATATGCCATTTTATATTATATTCTAGACTAATCCATTAACTTAGTGCCCAGTGCCAGTTCATGTTTACTGTATGTTTTTTTGTTTCGCAGGAAAACCATACCAACCAAAGTCCCAACACGATGAAATTTTGCGGTGATCTTTTCTGGAATGTAAGAGACCCTAGAAGCTTTCGGGAGAGACCAGAAAACACACAAGGGGGACACAAGCCTAGATGGCACGCCTAGGGGGGTAGGCACACCGGGAATGCTTGTGGGCCCTCAGATGCTCCAATTGCCCTAATTTCTGGCCTATAAATTCCGATATATTCCAAAACCCTCGAAGTGAGACCTGAAACAATTCTTTTGCCGCCGTAAGTCTCTGTTCCAAAGCAACCCCATCTGGAGACCTTTTACGATCTCTGGTGGAGGGGAAACCATTGGGGAGGCCATCTTCATCAACCTTGCTGCCTCCATGATGATGTGTGAGTGGTTATTTCAGGACCTACGAGTCCATAGTAGTAGCTAGATGATTCTCTCCCCCTCTCTCGATCTACGATACAATGATCTATTCTAAGATCCATCCAATGTAATTCTTGCGGTGTGTTTGTTGGGATCCAATGAATTGTGGGGTTATGATCAGAATTATCCATTGAACTATTTGAGTTTTTTGAGATTTATTTGCTACATATTTTATAGCTTTGTATTTCTATCCAATCTATCCGTCTATTTTGGCCAAGTAGATTGATTTATCTCTAGCTGGAGAGGTGCTTTGTGGTAGGTTCAATCTTGCGATTGGACTTGCCCTATGCTAGGAGGGGCCGAGGCATATACTTGTATTGTTGCTACTAAGGATAAAATGACGAGGTCCAGTCATATTAATTGGTATTACATTGTCTACATTATGTCATCTTGCTTAATTTGTTACTCCATTTTTATGAACTTAATACTTTGAGATGCATGCTAGATAGCGGTCTTAGGGTGGAGTAATTGTAGTAGACACAGTTGGATTAACAGTCTACTTGTCGCACACATAATGCCTATATATTGATTATGCCTTGGATGATCATCATAACTATGCACAATTCTGTCAATTGCCTAACAATAATTTGTCTACCCACTAATATTATGCTTATGAGAGAGATACCTCTAGTGAACCTAAAGCACGAGGTCCATTCTTGCTTATTACTATGAAATCCTACAATATCCCCGTTGTTTTATTCTATTTTATTTTGTTTGCCTATCACTACCATATTTGATACTTGCAACTCGCAAAAACAAGGGGAGTGACACTATTAGGAGCTAGGTGTCGGTGTCAAAACCGGCGGATCTCGGGTAGGGAGTCCCGAACTGTGCGTCTAAGGCGGATGGTAACAGGAGGTGGGGGACACAATGTTTTACCCAGGTTCGGGCCCTCTCGATGGAGGTAATACCCTACTTCTTGCTTGATTGATCTTAATGATATGAGTATTACAAGAGTTGATCTACCACAAGATCGAAGAGGCTACACCCTAGAAGCTAGCCTATGGTATGATTGTTGTTGTTCTACGGACTAAAACCCTCCGGTTTATATAGACACCGGAGGGGGCTAGGGTTACACAGATTCGGTTACAAGGGAGGAGATCTACATATCCGAATTGCCAAGCTTGCCTTCCACGCAAAGGAGAGTCCCACCCGGACACGGGATGAAGTCTTCAATCTTGTATCTTCATAGTCCAATAGTCTGGCCAAAGTATATAGTCCAGCTGTCCGGGGACCCCTTAATCCATGACTCCCTCAGTAGCCCCCGAACCAGGCTTCAATGACGATTTGTCCGGCGCGCAGATTGTCTTCGGCATTGCAAGGCGGGTTCTTCTCCAAATCCGGAGTACCTGTCGTAACAAGTTATGTCCAGCTTCCCATGAATGTTGCACTCCTCGACTTCCGTGCTTTAATAATAGCTATCTTCCACGTGTCGAGCGAATGCGAGAGGTCGGGGCGTTTTTACATTTACCACCCTAACCAGGTAGGTGAATCGTCTATTTAAAGAGTCAGGGATCTTCAGATCCAGATCACACCACCTTCCCACGGTGACTATCCATCGGAGCGTGCCCGGAAAAGTCCATCCCATCATGGCCGGCCACCGCAGCTCCTCATCTTGCTCATGTAGCCCTAAGCCAGGCAATTGGGAGAAGTGTTCTATCCCCCACAGCCAACTTGTAGAGTTGCAGACCCAGGGTTTTCTCCCTCCTGCGTATATGGTCACCTTCCGAGCCGGACTAGCCACTTATAATGGCGGGGAGCAAGCGGAGAGCTTTCCCAACCAATCCATGGGGGAGTGGGTATGCCTCGTCCCTTACTTATTAAGGGGACTCGGATTTCCAATCCATCCGTTCCTCCGCGGGCTCCTAGAGTTCTACGGCCTCCAGCTGCATAACTTTACTCCCGCCTCCATATTACACATCACAGGCTACGTCGCCCTTTGCGAGCTATTTCTGGGCTGCGAAGCTCATTTCGAGCTATGGCAGAGGCTATTTTGCCTCGTGCCCCGTACACAGAAGGGGTCAATATTTCAAGTGGGCGGAGCCAAAATATGGCGCATCGTCGGGACCGAATACCTGCCCAGTACTCTGAAGAAGACATCCGAAGATTGGCCTTCGGGGTGGTTTTATATGGAGGACGTCCCCCTTCCGGACCCTATTCGGATGGGCCTTACTTAGTTCAACAACGCCCCTTTGAAGAAACGCCGT
The DNA here is from genome assembly GCF_003073215.2 of Triticum urartu. Classification (NCBI taxonomy): domain Eukaryota; kingdom Viridiplantae; phylum Streptophyta; class Magnoliopsida; order Poales; family Poaceae; genus Triticum; species Triticum urartu. The sequence goes on along the minus strand of NC_053025.1, from coordinate 86,108,065 downwards.
AGCTGGCGCCCTCGGAGCCCCCAGGAGGAAGATAACAAAGAGGTCCTCTATCTGATGGGCCAGATAAATACGCTGGCCGAATCAGGACTGACAATAATGGAGGTTATGTCAATATGTATAATGCGGGGGGTCCAGCCACTTCAATATCGGGGACAACCCTTGTGGCACTTCAATGGAGAAGACGATGCCACCCGCTGTAGCCGTAAAGGTCCGGACTCCGCCGCTGCTCTAGCGCAAATACTGTCCAATTTATATAAGGGAGAGGAAGAGGAGTTCATCCGCATTAAGCCACGGGATGGATTCTCCATGTACAACCCCCAAACTGGGTGAGTTGTCGCTTTTTACTCCGGACCTTCCCGCTTTCTTTGTCATAAATATTTACCTTGCTATTTCATAGCAGGAACTGCGAAAAGCTGTGAGGGAGGTCCACAGCCCATCTCCACAGCCAGAGGACCCTGACCGGGCCCTCGACCCCAGACTCGAAGAAGATCTAGACATATTTGTGGAGCTCATCGACATGACATTTTATCAGTTAAACTGCGACGGTGCCTTGGTGGCCATCATAGCCGATTATCCTGGACTGCTCCCTACATCGCATGTAAGTAAAACTGGAGTCCCAACTTCTGAGAAGGATTCCCTTTTTTGCACTTCACCCACCGCACACGTATGGTGTCTTACAGGGAAGGCCCTTGGGATGCCATGCCGAACTCGCAGTGACTCACCAACAAGGGGCACCGAAACCGGGTAGGCTTAAAAGGAAGGCGGTCAGGACTGAGATGCCGTCGCAGAGGTATGAAAAAGAACCCTGCTCCGTGGTTGTCGTCTTTAAAATATAATAACGTCCATGGTTAAAACCAGGAAAAACGCTCGCCGGACCGTATCCGGAGAGGCTGTCGGTCATGCCTCCACCAGCCGGGTTCCAGAGTTGGAATTGGAGGCAGATGCTAATGTGGGGACAACGCCGGAAGTTCCTCCTACCGAGGATGCAGACAGGCTGTCCGCTATGAATTCCGAAGTGGAGAGTGCCATGAAGCACAGGCGCCGCCGGGCCGTACTCCGCGACCCCAGTTTTTCTGAAGAGGCTTTCGATGCCGTCAACTCAGGGGATGCGTACATCCAAGCTGCTCAAAATGGTCTTGCCAGAGCCACAGACTAGTATGTAAAGGATATACGGGTAAGAAAATCTGGTAATTATGTATATCAGTAGCCCCTGAGACTTGAAACAGTTGGCACAACTGATTAAGGATCATTATTTGCATCGGTTCTTACGGAGAAGAATACCCAGTTGTCCCAAGAGCTGGAGGAGTGCAAAGCCCAGCTACGGGCCGCAGTTGCCAAAATGGAGGAGTCCAAGAAGGCCCCATCTGGTAACACTTGTTCCTATCGAAAAGAACGAGATATACCAATTAGTATTTGGCACGCACGCGAATCTAATCAATAGATGATGCAGATGATCCCAGAGTGAATCCGGATGAGAACATGCTCAACGACAGCTAAAGGCTGGCGAGCGCGTGCTTACGCAAGTTAGGCGGGAGAAAAACGATCTCCAAGATGCCAATACATGGCTGGATGTTGAACTGAAAGATGTTCGTGCCCAGCTTGCTGACTCCGTAAAGGAGAATAAGAGGCTTCGATGCGACATTTTTAGGAAGTCCTTGAATGAACTTTTATAGAGTTCGGCAAAGAAACCAGCTAACAGAGTTATATCTATAGGTATGCTGACGGGCCGTCCCAGAGAGGAGATGCCCGGGTCTGCGGGAGATCTTCTGCCAGAGCTCTCAAAACTGCACGAACAAGTTCTGCAGGTGATGCAGCGCATTGCCCAGGCCTTGTGGCCATCCGCCTCCCTGCCAGGAGGCATGGGGGAGCTTGTAGAGACACTCAAGGGAGCGCGGCGGCGCTTCCGATTATGGAAGATATCTGCCTGTTGATAAGGTGCAAGGGAAGCCTGGGCCATGGTGAAGACTCGATATACCAAGGCTGACCCGAACCACATGGCCGAGGTCGGGCCCGTAGGGTCTGATGGGAAAGAGATCCCCGTTAGTTTGGTGTATGACCAGGTGAAATTAGCCGCAAAGTATTCCCAACAGGATTGTAGGGTAGACAACCTGTTGGATGGTACAGAAGAAGAATTTAGTCAGTCTAAGTGACTGTGTACTTCGAGTGACGTAAATTGTCCCTAGCCGGATTACAAATAATTTGTCATGGCGGACCTTTTCGCTTCAACCTCCGGACCCAACAGTCCAAAGTGTATCTGAATACCCGCTCAGTTATGTAAAAACCGGGGTACGCGTGGAAACCAGGCGTAGGGGTCATAAGTGCTTGAACAGACAAGTACCCAACTAGCTATGTTATATTACATGGATAGTAAGAAACATCTTCCAGGGAGAATAGTTCCGTTAAGGGTCCGTTTCCCTAGGTACGCATGCATTAATGTGCATGTCCGAACTGCAGAAAGAGACACATGATATAAACATCTGGGGTTATGTATTGTAATAAGTAAAAACTCATCTTTTGTTCACCGACCGAATATTCCCTTAAGAACGCTAGCTTTTGGCTTCACCCAGTCTGAGGTACACATCCGGCTGACCCGGCAGTAACAATCGCAGAGGTGCTCCCCTTATGCCCTAGCCGAATTAACGGGAACGTAGGGCATAAACACAAGAGCCAGGCAACCCAGCTTGGCCAAAACTTAAGTCATATCAATGCATATAATGGCGAAGAAAAGGTACATGTGTAACACATGTGCGGCAGGCATAGAGCCCGAATCATAATTATATTAAGCTTCTGTATAAGAAGCCCCCTGGTATAATGAGCGCGCCTAGCACGTAAAAATTGTGCAGTTAAGAGACGTCTTAACCTTTGAAGGTCACGAAGAAAAAGGAAGAAAGAAAGAAAATACAGATAACATATATATAAAAAATTGACGGAGGTAAGGAGATGAACACAGAGTCCGGCGCTAGGCGTAGAACCTTCGGAGTCTGGCCGAGTTCCATGGGTTTGGCTCGAGTCGATTGTTCGATGCATCCCGCAGACGGTACGCTCCACCGGTCAGAACTTTGTCAATAACGAAGGGACCTTCCCACTTGGGTTTGAGCTTGTCCTTTTTCTTCTCTGGTAGGCGTCGAATGAGATCACCAACATTATAATTTTTTGGCCCGTACTTCTCTGCTTTGATACCGTCGAGCCTGTTGTAGATAGAATGCGGAGCGGGCTTTTGCCACGTAATGCTCCTCCTCTAGGGCGTCCAAACTGTCCTGCCGATCGAGCTCGGCTTCTTTCTCTTCGTACATGTGCACTCGAGGTGAGTCATGAATGATGTCGCAGGGCAGTACCGCCTCTGCGCCGTACACCATAAAAACGGTGTGTATCCAGTAGTGCGATTTGGCGTGGTCCGCAACCCCCATAGTACGGAGTCGAGCTCCTCGACCCAGTGCGTATCTGATTCCTTCAAGGACCGCACTAATCTGGGTTTAATGCCGCTCATGATAAGACCATTTGCTCGTTCGACTTGACTGTTAGTTTGAGGGTGATAGACGGATGCATAATCGAGCTTAATGCCCATGTTCCCGCACCAAGTTTTTGCCTCATCGGCTGTAAAGTTCGAGCCGTTATCGGTGATGATGCTGTGGGGGGCACCATAACGGTGTACAACCCCGGATATGAAATCTATCACTGGTACAGATTTGGCCATTTCAATTGGTTTGGCCTCTATCCATTTGGTGAATTTATCCACCATGACCAATAGGTACTTTTTCTTATGGCTTCCTCCTTTAAGGGGTCCGACCATATCAAGCCCCCAGGCCGGGAAGGGCCAAGTAATGGGGATTGTTTGGAGAGCGGTAGGTGGCATATGGATTTGGTTTGCAAAGAGCCGGCAACCAACGCAATGTTGGACGAGGTCCTGTGCGTCTGCTCAGGCTATCGGCCAGTAGAAACCTGTACGGAAGGCCTTGCTTACAAGGGCCCGAGCTGCGGCGTGATGGCCGCCTAGTCCAGCATGAATTTCTGCCAAAAGTTGCCGTCCTTCCTCTTGGAAGATGCACCTTTGCAGTACTCCGCTAGCGCTTTTCTTATAAAGCTCTCCCTCGTGGACCTTGTAGGCTTTAGACCGCCGCACAATGCAATGTGCCTCGTTTTGGTCCTCAGGGAGTTCTTGCCTATTTAGTTAAGCCAAGAAGGGTTCTGTCCATGGGGCGATGACAGCCATAATCACGTGGGCCGAAGGTGTTATTTCGGTGGCGGAGCCTCCGATTATGTCAGCATGTTCGGGGTCTGGTGTTGTGGCCGGATACGGACTATTGTTGCCGGTCTCCCCTTCCCATACCATGGATGGCTTAAACAGCCTTTCCAAGAAGATATTAGGTGGGACAGGGTCGCACTTAGCCCCGATTCGGGCGAGGATATCCGCCGCTTGATTGTTTTCTCGGACCACATGGTGGAATTCGAGCCCCTCGAATCGAGCTGACATTTTGAGGACGACATTGCGGTAAGCCGCCATTTTTGGGTCCTTGGCATCAAAATCTCCATTTATTTGAGAAATTGTGAGGTTCGAATCCCCACGCACCTCTAGGCGTTGAATGCCCATGGAGACTACCATCCGAAGACCATGCAACAGGGCCTCATATTCTGCTGCATTGTTGGAGTCTGTGTATAATATTTGGAGTACATATTGGACTGTATCTCCGGTGGGGGATGAGGGAGTCCTGGATTAGGGGGTCTCTGGAAAGCCGGACTATATCCTTTGGCCGGACTATTGGACTATGAAGATACAAGATTGAAGACTACGTCTCGTGTCCGGATGGGACTCTACTTGACGTGGAAGGCAAGCTAGGGAATACGGATATGTATATCTTCTCCTTTGTCACCGACCTTGTGTAACCCTAGCCCCCTCCGGTGTCTATATAAACCGGAGGGTCTAGTCCGTGGGACAAGAGACAATCATACCATAGGCTAGCTTCTAGGGTTTAGCCTCTCTGATCTCGTGGTAGATCAACTCTTGTAATATCCATATCATCAAGAATAAATCAAGCAGTATGTAGGGTTTTACCTCCATCAAGAGGGCCCGAACCTGGGTAAAACATCGTGTTCCCTGCCTCCTGTTACCATCCACCTTAGACGCACAGTTCGGGACCCCCTACCCAAGATCCGCCAGTTTTGACACCGACATTGGTGCTTTCATTGAGAGTTCCACTGTGCCGTCGCCAGAAGGAAGGATGTCTCGTCTCCTCTTTAAAGACGGTACTACTGTTGGGGGAGCTTTGGCTGTCGGCCAAACTCTCCGGCTAGGCGGTTTCATCATGACCGCCTGCTCGGCCGCCGCGCCGATGATGACTTCTCGGGTCATCGAAAACAGCCTCCATGTCAAATCGGCACTCGCCGAACAGATGGATCCAATGGAGCTCGCCTCCCCAAACGAGCTCTTGGATCGCATCGCCGCCCTGGGAGTCACTACGGACTATTGCTACATCTTGAGCTTGCGTTGGTTTTTCCCGAAGAGGAAGGGATGATGCAGTAGAGTAGCGTAAGTATTTCCCTCAGTTTTTGAGAACCAAGGTATCAATCCAGTAGGAGGCCACGCTCAAGTCCCTCGTACCTGCACAAAACGATAGCTACTCGCAACCAACGCGATTAGGGGTTGTCAAGCCCTTCACGGTCACTTACGAGAGTGAGATCTGATAGATAGAATATTTTTGGTATTTTTGATATAAAGATGCAAAGTAAAAAGTAAAGGCAAAGTAAATAACAAAGCAAGATTAAAGTGATGGAGATTGATATGATTAGAATAGACCCGGGGGCCATAGGTTTCACTAGTGGCTTCTCTCAAGAGCATAAGTATTCTACGGTGGGTGAACAAATTACTGTTGAGCAATTGACAGAATGGAGCATAATTATGAGAATATCTAGGCATGATCATGTATATAGGCATCACGTCCGTGACAAGTAAACCGAAACGACTTTGCATTTACTACTATTACTCCACTCATTGACTGCTATCCAGCATGCATCTAGAGTATTAAGTTAAAAATAGAGTAACGCCTTAAGCAAGATGACATGATGTAGAGAGATAAATTCATGCAATATGAAATAAACCCCATCTTGTTATCCTCGATGGCAACGATGCAATACGTGCCTTGCTGCCCCTTCTGTCACTGGGAAAGGACACTGCAAGATTGAACCCAAAGCTAAGCATTTCTCCCATGGCAAGAACTACCAATCTAGTTGGCCAAACCAAACGGATAATTTGAAGAGACTTGCAAAGATAACCAATCATACATAAAAGAATTCAGAGAAGATTCAAATATTATTCATAGATAGACTTGATCATAAACCCACAATTCATCGATCTCAACAAACACACCGCAAAAAGAAGATTACATCGAATAGATCTCGATGAGAGAGGGGGAGAACTTTGTATTGAGATTCAAAGAGAGAGAAGAAGCCATCTAGCTACTAACTATGGACCCAAAGGTCTGAGGTAAACTACTCACACTTCATAGGAGGGGCTAGGATGATGTAGAAGCCCTCCGTGATGACGGCCCTCTTCCGGCGGAGCTCCGGAACAGGCCCTAAGATGGGATCTCGTGGATACAAAAAGTTGCGGCGGTGGAATCAGGTTTTTGGCTCCTGTTCTGATCGTTTGGGGGTACGTGTGTATATATAGGAGGAAGAAGTATGCCGGAGGAGCAACGAGGGGCCCACGAGGCAGGGGGCGTGCCCTAGGGGGGGCGCCCCCCACCCTCGTGACCGCCTCTTTTGTTCCTTGGAGCAGGGTCCAAGTCTCCTGGATCATGTTCGGTGAGAAAATCACGCTCCCGAAGATTTTATTCAGTTTGGACTCCGTTTGATATTCCGTTTCTTCGAAACACTGAAATAGGCAAAAAAACAGCAATTCTGGGCTGGGCCTCCAGTTAATAGGTTAGTCCCAAAAATAATATAAAAGTGGAAAATAAAGCCCAATATAGTCCAAAACAATAGATAATATAGCATGGAGCAATCAAAAATTATAGATACGTTGGAAACGTATCAGGCATCCCCAAGTTTAATTCCTGCTCGTCCTCGAGTAGGTAAATGATAAAAAGAGAATTTTTGATGCGGAGTGCTACTTGGCATAATTTCAATGTAAATCTTCTTAATTGTGGTATGAATATTCAGATTAGAAAGATTCAAGACAAAGGTTTATATTGACATAAAAATAATAATACTTCAAGCATACTAACAAAGCAATTATGTCTTCTCAAAATAACATGGCCAAAGAAAGTTATCCCTACAAAATCATATAGTCTGGCTATGCTCTATCTTCACCACACAAAATATTTAAATCATGCACAACCCCAATGACAAGCCAAGCAATTGTTTCATACTCTAACTTTTTCAAAACTTTTTCAATCTTCACGCAATACATGAGCGTGAGCCATGGACATAGCACTATACGTGGAATAGAATGGTGGTTGTGGAGAAGACAAAAAGGAGAAGATAGTCTCAAAAAGGATTGCCATGCAACGGATGCACTAGAGCTATAAGTATATGAAAGCTCAAAAAGAAACTAAGTGGGTGTGCATCCAACTTGCTTGCTCATGAAGACCTAGGGCAATTTGAGGAAGCCCATCATTGGAATATACAAGCCAAGTTCTATAATGAAAGATTCCCACTAGTATATGAAAGTGATAACATGAGAGACTCTCTACTATGAAGATCATGGTGCTACTTTGAAGCACAAGTGTGGTAAAAGGATAGTAACATTATCCCTTCTCTCTTTTTATTCATATTTTTTTATTTGGGCCTTTCTCCCTTTTTTATGGCCTTTTTTTTTTGTTTGGGCTTCTTTGGCCTCTTTTTTTTCGTCCGGAGTCTCATCCCGACTTGTGGGGGAATCATAGTCTCCATCATTCTTTCCTCACTGGGACAATGCTCTAATAATGATGATCATCACACTTTTATTTTTCTTACAACTCAATAATTACAACTCGATACTTAGAACAAAATATGACTCTATATGAATGCCTCCGGCGGTGTACCAGGATATGCAATATGACAATGATGGAGTGTGTCATAATAAACAGAACGGTGGAAAGTTGCATGGCAATATATCTCGGAATGGCTATGGAAATGCTATAATAGGTATATGGTAGGTGTATGATACCGGCGAAAGGAGCGCGGTATTAGAGAGGCTAGCAAAGGTGGAAGGGTGAGAGTGCGTATAATCCATGGACTCAACATTATTCATAAATAACTCATATAATTATTGCAAAAATCTAGAAGTTATCAAAGCAAAGTACTACGTGCATGCTCCTAGGGGGATAGATTGGTAGGAAGAGATCATCGCTCGTCCCCGACTGCCACTCATAAGGAAGACAATCAATAAATAAATCATGCTCCGACTTCATCACATAACGGTTCACCATACGTGCATGCTACGAGAATCACAAACTTCAACACAAGTATTCTTTAAATTCACAACTACTCAACTAGCATGAATTTAATATTATCACCTCCATATATCAAAACAATTATCATGCTTCAATCTTTTCTTAGTATTCAACACACTCAAAAGAAAGTTTCACAAATCTTGAATACCAAGCATATTATATTAAGCAATTTACAATGCTATTAAGAGACTATCAAAATAATTTAAGTGAAGCATGAGAGATCAATAGTTTCTTTAAAACAAATCCACCACCGTGCTCTAAAAGGTCTAAGTGAAGCACATAGAGCAAAATTATAACGCTCAAAAGATATAAGTGAAGCACATAGACTATTCTATCAAATTTTAATTCATGTATGGCTCTCTCAAAAGGTGTGTACAGCAAGGATGATTGTGGCATACTAGCAAACAAAGACACAAATAATCCAAGACGCTCCAAGCAAAACACATATCATGTTGGTGAATAAAAATATAGCTCCAAGTAAAGTTACCGATGGAAGTGGACGAAAAGAGGGGATGCCTTCCGGGGCATCCCCAAGCTTTGAATTTTTGGTGTCCTTGGATTATCTTGGGGGTGCCATGGGCATCCCCAAGCTTAGGCTCTTTCCACTCCTTGTTCCATAATCCATCAAAAGAATTCACCCAAAACTTGAAAACTTCACAACACAAAACTCAAAATAGAAAACTCGTGAGCTCCGTTAGCGAAAGAAAACAAAAGACCACTTCAAGGTACTGTAATGAACTCATTATTTATTTATATTGGTGTTAAACCTACTGTATTACAACTTCTCTATGGATTATAAACTATTTTACTAGCCATAGATTCATCAAAATAAGCAAACAACACACGAAAAACAGAATCTGTCAAAAACAGAACAGTCTATAGTAATCTGTATCTAGCCCAAGATCTGGAACCCCAAAAATTCTATAATAAATTTATGGACGTGAGGCATTTATCTATTAATCATCTGAAAAAGGAATTAACTAAATAAAACTCTTCAAATAAAAATGACAGCAGTTCTCGTGAGCGCTAAAGTTTCTGTTTTTTACAGCAAGTTCAACAAGACTTTCCCCAAGTCTTCCCAACGGTTCTACTTGGCAAAAACACTAATTAAACACAAAAAACACAACCAAACAGAGGATAGGTAAATTATTTATTACTAAACAGGAGCAAAAAGCAAGGAATAAAAATAAAATTGGGTTTCCTCCCAACAAGCGCTATCGTTTAACGCCCCTAACTAGGCATAACAAGCAAGGATAGATCTAGGTATTGCCATAGTAATAAGATAGATTGGTGAAACTCATTTCATATTCTCTACGTTCGGCAGAAATTTTTCTTTGAGGAAAGCAAAAGTAATCAAAAGGACTAAATTTAACAGGACAAAAGTCCCCAAGATCAACCTTGGGAGGTATAGGTTCCTCTTTTGGTCCTTCATAATGCACAACCAATTCATCATTATAAGCATTCTTTCGATAGAACTTTGTGAGCCTATATTCAAGAGAATATCCTAGTTCATTATTTCGAATAGCCAAATCATCATTAAGTTCAGAAATTCTATCAACTAAAACATTGGTAGGAACCCTTCTTCTAAGATTTTCATTAAAAGCAACATAATCTAGAGATTGAAAACGCATTATTTCTTCTTGATCAAAGAGGATAGCCTCTATGGGAGGACGGCAAGCATCCACCCTATAATGCGCAAAGATTTCTTCGGCTTCTCTTATTATGAATCTAAACTCATGAGCCAAAAAGATAGTAGCGGCACGCTTAACAGAAGAATGTTCAATATTAGAAAACTCCAGAAAAATCCTTTGTATGGAAGGATGCATGTGCATGAATTGTCTTCCAAGTTCAACTACAAGCACGGCAATAGCGTCCGCAAGACCACTAGTTCTGTGAAGGATAGAACTACCCATAGAAGGTAAAGCACCGACACAAGTAAAGAAATCTTGAATAACTCCTTTTCCAATAATATTACCACTACCAACACGGAATTTTTTTGTATGAAAGATGGTAGGTTATTTAGTAGGAGCATCAGATTTTTCCATGATATTGTTATCACCCATATTGGCGATAACTTCCCCAATTTCAGACATAACGACAAGCAAGCAAACTAGCACACGAGCAAACAAAGAAGCGAACAGAGAGGGAGGATAGAGAGAGAGGGCGAATAAAACGGCAAGGGTGAAGTGGGGGAGAGGAAAACGAGTGGCAAATGGCAAATAATGTAATGTAAGAGATAGGGATTGTGATGGGTACTTGGTATATTGACTTTTTGCATAGACTCCCTGGCAAAGGCGCCAGAAATCCTTCTTGGTACGTCTTGAGCTTGCGTTGGTTTTCCCTGAAGAGGAAGCGATGATGCAGCAGAGTAGCATAAGTATTTCCCTTAGTTTTTGAGAACCAAGGTATCAATCCAGTAGGAGGCCATGCTTAAGTCCCTCGTACCTGCACAAAACGATAGCTACTTGCAACCAACGCGATTAGGGGTTGTCAAGCCCTTCACGGTCACTTACGAGAGTGAGATCTGATAGATAGAATATTTTTGGTATTTTTGATATAAAGATGCAAAGTAAAAACTAAAGGCAAAGTAAATAACAAAGCAAGATTAAAGTGATGGAGATTGATATGATTAGAATAGACCCGGGGGCCATAGGTTTCACTAGTGTCTTCTCTCAAGAGCATAAGTATTCTATGGTGGGTGAACAAATTACTGTTGAGAAATTGACAGAATTGAGCATAATAATGAAAATATCTAGGCATGATCATGTATATAGGCATCACGTCCGTGACAAGTAGACCGAAGTGATTCTGCATCTACTACTATTACTCCACTCATCGACCGCTATCCAACATGCATCTAGAGTATTAAGTTAAAAACAGAGTAACGCCTTAAGCAAGATGACATGATGTAGAGAGATAAATTCATGCAATATGAAATAAACCCCATCTTGTTATCCTCGATGGCAACGATGCAATACGTGCCTTGCTACCCCTTCTGTCACTGGGAAAGGACACCGCAAGATCGAACCCAAAGCTAAGCATTTCTCCCATGGCAAGAACTACCAATCTAGTTGGCCAAACCAAACAGATAATTCGAAGAGACTTGCAAAGATAACCAATCATACATAAAAGAATTCAGAGAAGATTCAAATATTATTCATAGATAGACTTGATCATAAACCCACAATTCATCGATCTCAACAAACACACCGCAAAAAGAAGATTACATCGAATAGATCTCCACGAGAGAGGGGGAGAACTTTGTATTGAGATTCAAAGAGAGAGAAGAAGCCATCTAGCTACTAACTATGGACCCGAAGGTCTGAGGTAAACTACTCACACTTCAACGTAGAAGCCCTCCGTGATGACGACCCTCTTCCGGCGGAGCTCCGGAATAGGCCCCAAGATGGGATCTCATGGATAAAGAAAGTTGCGGCGGTGGAATTAGGTTTTTGGCTCCTGTTCTAATCGTTTGGGGGTACGTGTGTATATATAGGAGGAAGATGTACGCCAGAGGAGCAACGAGGGGCCCACGAGGCAGGGGGCGCGCCCTAGGGGGGCACCCCCACCCTTGTGACCGCCTCTTTTGTTCCTTGGAGCAGGGTCCAAGTCTCCTGGATCACGTTCGGTGAGAAAATCACGTTCCCGAAGATTTTATTCCGTTTGGACTCCGTTTGATATTCCGTTTCTTCGAAACACTGAAATAGGCAAAAACAGCAATTCTAGACTGGGCCTCCGGTTAATAGGTTAGTCCCAAAAATAATATAAAAGTGGAAAATAAAGCCCAATATAGTCCAAAATAATAGATAATATAGCATGGAGCAATCAAAAATTATAGATACGTTGGAGACGTATCAACTGTGATCGGATTGGGCTTAAACCCGATCAAAGGGAGATTAACTCTCCGCCGGTCACCCATCATATTGCAGTGGTGGAGGAACAATGCGGCGACCTCTCCTCCATATTGAGGACCAACTATGTCCGGATCCATGAGCTCTCCGAGCAGGATACCCGTTTGCGGGAGGACAGCATCCAATCCCTGAACTTGGAGTCAGGCAGCGGGCCAGGATTATCGGGCAACATCCCGGAACCAGAATTTCCAAAATTGGAAACTCCTCGGCCCCTGGATCCCAGATCGTGTAAGGGTTCGGACTCAATTCCACCCACCCACCCAAACATAAGCGATCTTTCCCACATCAGGCAAGAGCCCCAGGAAATAGTACATCACTATTGGGCCAGATTCCTCCTTGCGATGAACAAGGTCAAGGACTGTCGCGAGGAAGACGCAATCTTATTTTTCTGCAATAATTGCACGAACAAGGGAATCCTTAACGCCATAAATCGCCGTGAGATATCACGCTTCACGGACTTGGCGTGCATAGTATGAAAGTACTATGCGATGGAAAGTGCCTGGAAAACCGAAACAAACTTTTGGGATAATCCGGCCCTAAAATACGAACCCAGTCCGAAATAAAAGGGTGCACTATCAAAAGACACCTGGGTCAACTACCAAAAAGCAAAAACCCTCTATAGGGCATGGAACCGTACTGGAGGGATGGCTCAATGGACCCTGTAAAATTCATAGTACAGAGGGCGCCATACCAACACATAGCCTTAGAGCATGTTGGATACTCCGGCAGGTGGCTAAAAGCGGTGAGGACCTTCTCATCCCAGAGGCCGCAGAGCACCATTCCACGGATACCAATATGGTATTAAAAGTCTTCAAGACCTTCGCATCAAATAATAGGCGCAAGCGAACACTCTGCAGCATTGCCGAAATCTGCCATGTGGCAGCAATAAATCCATGGAGTGACACGGCTATCACCTTCAATGCCAGTGATGAACCTAAATTCTGAACAGCCCGAGCACCAGCTGCACTGGTCCTCAGCCCAATCGTGGACGACTTTCGACTCACCAAAGTACTCATGGACGGCGGCAGTGGATTAAACCTCATCTATGAGGAAACTCTTCAAAAGATGGAAATAGACTGGAACCGCATTGAGCAAAGTAGCACAACCTTTAGAGGAATCATCCCCAGTCAGGGAGCACGCTGTGCTGGGAAAATCACACTAGATGTGGTATTCGGCACGCCGAATAATTACAGGTCCGAAGAAATTACATTCGAAGTGGCCCCGTTCAGCAGTGGTTATCACGCCCTTTTAGGACGGGAGGCGTTCACAATCTTCCAAGCCGTACCCCATTATGGGTACATGAAGCTCAAAATGCCCGGGCCTAATGGAATTATCACTCTCGCCAGTGATCCGGACACAACACTCCGCGCCAAAAACAAACCAGCCGGACTAGCTCTCGAGGCATTATCCGAAGCCCTCTCGGCCGAGGAATTAAGCACGCTACGTTCCACAGTGGACAGGGACGACGTGATACTCGACAAGAGATCAAAGTCCACCTCTTTTAAACCAGCGGACGAAATAGTCAAATTCCAAGTCCACCCAATGGACCCTGCAAAAATAGCCTCCATCGGGGCACAGTTAAACCCCGTCGTGGACGCCGCACTACGAGAGTTCTTGCGCGAGAATTGGGACATATTCACCTGCCATCCCTCAGACATGCCAGGAATCCCACGCAGGCTGACCGAGCATAGCCTCAATATCCTAAAGGGATTCAAGCCGGTCAAGCAAGCTCTTCGGCGTTTCTCAGAACCTAAGAGACAAGCCATGGGAGAGGAACTAGCCAAGTTATTGGAGGCCGGATTCATCAGAGAAATAAAACACCCGGACTGGCTAGCAAACCTGGTGATGGTACTGAAGAAGGATAAATCCTGGCGCCTTTGTGTCGATTTCAAGGACCTCAATAAAGCTTGCCCAAAGGATCCCTCCCCCCTCCCCCGCACCGATAAAATTATTGATGCTACCGCAGGACACGAGTCATTGTGTTTCCTTGACGCATACTCCGGTTACCACCAAATCAAGATGGCGGAGTCCGACCAAGCCACAACGGCATTCATCACACCATACGGCCCCTTCTGTTTTAACACAATGCCTTTTGGGCTCAAAAACGCCGGCGCAACATATCAGCGCATGATTCAGACATGTCTGGAGAAACAAATCGGCAAAACAGTAGAGGCATACATAGACGATGTGGTCATCAAAACCAAACGTGTCGACTCTTTGATAGACGACTTGAGGCTCACATTCGACAACCTCCGAACATACGACATCAAGCTCAATCCAGAAAAATGCGTTTTCGGCGTACCAGCCGGAAAGCTCCTGGGTTTCATTGTCTCCAGTAGAGGTATTGAAGCTAATCCGGCCAAAATCCGAGCTTTGTCACAGTTGGCTACCCCAACATACCTCAAACAAATCCAGAAGTTAACTGGATGCGTGGCGGCTCTAAGCCGCTTTATCTCCCGCTTAGGAGAAAAGGTTTTACCCCTTTATCGCCTCCTTTGGCACACCAAACACTTCGAGTGGACGGACGCGGCCACAGCCGGATTGGAAGAAATAAAGGCCATCTAGGCAACCAACCCAATCCTGGCCGCGCCAAACATCGGCAAACCAATGTTGTTGTACATTGCGGCAACCCATCAAGTTGTCAGCGCAGTGCTCGTTGTCGAACGGGAAGCGGATGAACATAAATTCCCTCTTCAAAAGCCGGTATACTATGTATCCACAGTCCTCACTCCATGAAAATCACGGTACCCACATTATCAAAAGATAGCCTATGCGGTATTCATGGCATCCCGGAAGCTACGACACTACTTTCAAGAGTGTTCGATTACAGTAGCCTCGGAAGTGCCACTTAATGATATTATAAACAACAACGACGCTACGGGCCGGATTGCCAAATGGGCCACTGAGCTCCTCCCGTTCGACATAACTTACAAGCTGCGGCGAGCCATTAAGTCGCAAGTATTGGCCGACTTTGTCACCGAATGGACAGAAGCCGAACTCCCTAAAGAGTATGACACATATTCCAACTGGATCATGCACTTCGACGGCTCCAAAATGTTGGCTGGTCTGGGGGCTGGCGTCGTTTTGACGTCCCCAACCGGAGATACAGTTCAATACGTACTCCAGATAATGTATATGGACTCCAACAACGCAGCCGAATATGAGGCCCTTTTACATGGTCTCCGGATGGCAGTGTCCATGGGAATTCAATGCCTAGAGGTGCGGGGGGATTCGAACCTCGCAATATCCCAAATAAATGGATACTTTGATGCCAAGGATCCGAAAATGGCGGCCTATTGCATTGCCGTCCAAAAAATGTCAGCTCGGTTCGAGGGGCTCGAATTTCATCATGTGGCTCGGGAAAACAATCAGGCGGCGGATATGCTCGCCCGCATCGGCGCAAAATGCGACGCGGTCCCCCCCCCCAACATATTTTTGGAGAGGTTGTTCAAGCCATCCGTAGTATGGGAAGGGGACACTGGTAACAACAGCCCGAACCCGACCAAAATACCCGACATCGAACACTCTGACACAATCGGAGGCTCCGCCACCGAAATAACACCTTCATCCCACGTAATAATGGCCATAATTCCCCCGTGGACAGAACCATTCCTGGCCTACCTAACTAGACAAGAACTTCCGGAGGACCAAAATAAGGCACGATGCATAGTGCGGCGATCCAAGGCCTACAGGGTCCATGAGGGAGAATTGTACAAAAAAAGCACTACCGGAGTCCTTCAAAGGTGCATCTCCGAAGAGGAAGGGCAGAAATTCACGCCGGACTCGGCGGTCACCACGCCGCAGTCCGGGCTCTTGTAAGCAAGGCCTTCCGTACATGGTTCTATTGGCCAACGGCATGGGCAGATGCACAGGATTTGGTCCAACGCTGCGCCGGTCGCCAGCTCTTTGCAAATCAAAGCCACATGCCACCCACCGCCCTCCAAACAATCCCCATTACGTGGCCCTTTGCGGTCCGGGGGCTTGACATGGTTGGACACCTTAAAGGGGGAACCCACAAGAAAAAATACTTACTGGTCATGGCGGATAAATTCACCAAATGGATAGAGGCCAAACTTGTTAAAACATCCGAATCCGGACCGGTGATAGACTTCATATCCGGGGTCGTACACCATTATGGCGTCCCCCACAGCATCATCACTGATAATGGTACGAACTTCACGGCCGATGAGGTAAATCTCTGGTGCAGCAAAATCGGCATCAAGCTCGATTATGCCTCAGTTTATCACCCACAAATCAATGGCCAAGTGGAGCACGCGAACGGTCTTATAATGAGCGGCATTAACCCCAGGCTAGTGCGGTCCTTAACGGAGTCTAACACGCACTGGGTAGAGGAGCTCGACTCCGTACTCTGGGGGCTGCGGACCACGCTGAACCGTAGTACTGGATATACACCCTTCTTTATGGTGTACGGCACGGAGGCAGTCTTGCCCTGTGACATAATTCATGACTCACCTCGAGTGCGCATGTACGAAGAAAGAGAAGCCGAGCTTGATCGGCAGGACAGTCTGGACACCTCGGAGGAGGAGCACAACGTAGCAAAAGCCCGTTCCGCATTTTATCAGCAACAGGCTCGCATATACCAAAGCAGAGAAGTACGGGCCAAAACTTATAACTTTGGCGAACTAGTTCTACGCCTGCCAGATAAGAAAAAGAACAAGCTCAAGCCCAAATGGGAAGGCCCCTTCATTATTGACCAAGTTCTGACCGGTGGAGCGTACCAACTGCCGGATGCATCGATTAATTGACTCGAGCCGAACCCATGGAACGCGGCCAGGCTCGGAAGATTCTACGCCTAGCACCGGACCCTGTGTTTGTCCCCTTCCTCTGTCCATTTTTTATACATTATCTGTCTTGTTTTCCTCTCTTTCTTTTATTCTTTCTCTAGGCCTTCAAAGGCCAACTTGCGCCTCGTTTGCACATTACAGATGCGCTAGCCGCACCCATCATACCTGGGGGCTTCTTTCATAGAAGCTTGATTATTTATTTGGGCCTCGTGCCCCGCACATGTGTTATGCGTCCACATGTACCTTTTTCGCCATTATATGCATCGATATGACTTAAGTTTTGGCCAAGCTGGGTTGCCTGGCTCTTGTATTTATGCCCTACGTTCCCGTTAATTCGGCTAGGGCATAAGGGGAGCACCTCTGTGATTGTTACTGCCGGGTCAGCCGGATGTGTACCTCAGACTGGGTGAAGCCGAAAGCTAGCGTTCTTAAGGGAATATTCGGTCAGCAAACAAAAGATGATTTTTATTTATTTTTCATATCTGCCCCGAGATGTTTTTTCCTGCATTTCCTATCACAGTCCGGACATGCACTTTAGGGCATGCTTACTCAGGGAAAGGAACCCTTAATGGAACTATTCTCCCTGGAAGATGTTTCTTACTACCCATGTAATATAACATAACTAGTTGGGCACTTGTCTGTTCAAGCACCAATGACCCCTACGCCTGGTCTCCATGCATACCCCGGTTCTTATATAACTGAGTGGGTATTCGGATAAACTCCGGACTATCGGGTCCCGAGGTTGAAGCGAAAAGGTCTGCCATGACAAATGATCTACAATCCGGCTAGAAGGTATTATACATGTCACTTTAATTACATAGTCATGCAGACTGACTAAATTCCTCCTCTATACCATCCAACAGGCGGTCTAGCCTACAATCCTGTTGGGAATACTTTGCGGCTAATTCTACTTGCCCATATACTAAGCTAATGGGGATCTCTTTTCCGTCAGGCCCCACAGGTCCAACCTCGGCCATGTGATTTGGGTCAGCCTTGCTGTACCGCGTCTTCACCATGGCCCAGGCTTCTCGGGCACCTTGTCGGCAGGCCGATATCTTCCATAATCGGAAGCGCCGCCGTGCTCCCTTGAGATTCTCCATAAGCTCTACAACGCCTTCTGGCAGGGAGGCTGACGACCACAAGGCCTGGGCAACACCTTGCATCACCTACCGAACTTGTTCGTGCAGATGCGAGAGCTCGGATAGAAGATCACCTGCAGACCTGGGCATTTCCTCCGCAGGACGACCCGTCAGCATACCTACAGACATAACGCCGTTAGTCGGCTTCTTCGTCGAACTCCTTCACAAGGATTCGTTGAAGCACTTACTGAAAATGCCACGCCGAAGCCGCTTTTTCTCCTTCTCGGAGTCTACAAGCTGGGCTCGAACGTCTTTTAGTTCCACGCTCAGCTTGACATTGGCGTCTTGGAGATTGTTTTTCTCCCGCCTAACCTCAGTGAGCACGCGTTTGCCAGCCTCTAGTTGTCGCACGACATGCTGGTGCTCCGGATTTTCTCTGGATTCATCTGCAATATCTATTGTTAGATCTGCAGCCACGCCGCACACTATATGGTACAATCATTCTTTAAAGTAAATGTTACCAGCGGGAGGCTTTTTTGGTTCCTGCAATGCGGCAATAGCGGCCCGCAGTTGGGTCTTGCATTCCTCCAGCTCCTGGGACAGCCTAGTATTCTTCTCTGTAAGAACCTACACAATAAAGATGATCCTTAAATCAGTCCTGCTAACTGTTTCAAGTCTCAGGGGCTACAGATACATATAAATCGCCAGATTTACTTACCCGTACATCCTTTACATACTGGTCTGTGGCTCTGGCTAGACCATCTTGAGCAGCACGGAGGTATGCCTCTCCAGAATTAAAGGCATCAAATGCCTCTGGTGAGAAACAAGCGTCACGGAGTACGGCCCGGCGACGCCTATGATTCATGGTGCTTTCCACTTCTAAGTTAGTAGCGGATAATCTATCCGCATCCTCTGTAAGGGCATTATCCCACGCCTGCCCCATATCGGCTTCCGCCTCTATGTCCGGTCCTGGCGCCCGACTGGTGGAGGCATGATCAGCAACACTGCCGGACATATTCCGGCGAGCGTTTTTCTATTAAAAAAACACAGGCGTCATTACATTTTGAGAAAGACGACAACCACGGAGCGGGGTTTTTATACCTTTGCGCCGGTGTCTCCGTCCTGACCGCCTTCCTTTTTGGCCTACCCGGCCTCGGCGCCTCTTGTTGGCGAGTTGCCGCGGGTTCGGCAGGGCGTCCCCAATGCCTTCCCTGTAAAAAAATGCCATGTGTATATGGTGGGTGCAGTGTCTAAAAGGGGATCCTAGTTTTTGGAGTTGGGATTTTTTGTTTTTCTTACGTGCAATGCAGGGAGCAGTCTGGGATAGTCGGCCGTAATGGCCACCATGGCATCATCGCAGCTTAACTGATAGAACTGCCGTTCTATCAGCTCCACGGAGATGACCGGATCTTCTTCAAGTCCAAAGTCGAGGGCCTGGTCAGGGTCCTCCGGTTGTGGAGAGGGGCTGCTAACCTCCTTTATGGCTTTTCGCAGTTCCTGCCTTAAATTGGCAAGGTGAATACTTACGACAAAGAATGTGGGAAAATGGAAATAAGGGGACATAGCTTACCCAGCTTGGAGGATTGTACATGGAGAATCCATCCCGTGGCTTGATGCGGGTGAACTCCTCCTCCTCTCCCTTGAACAGTTCGGACAGAATTTTTGCTAAAGCGGCAGCATCACCCGGACCCTTACGCCCGTAGTGGGTGGTGTCATCCGCCTCGTTGAAACACCACAAGGGGTGCCCACGGTATTTAAGTGGTTGCACTCCCCGCATTATGCAAATCGACATAACTACGATTATTGTCAATCCTAATTGAGCCAGTGCTTTGATCCGGTTCATCAGATAGAGGACTCCTCTGCTGTCTTCCACCTAGAGGCTCCGTGGGTGCCAACTTCGGTGTTTCTTTAGAGGAGCATTGTTGAACTCAGGAAGACCCCGCCGAACAGGGTCTGGAATGGGAACGTCCTCCATATAAAACCATTCCGAAGGCCAGTCTTCGAACGACTTCTTCGGGGCACCGGACAGGTATCCGGTATCGGCGATGCACCATATTTCGGCTCCGCCCACTTGATAAAGTGATTCCCTCTGTGTGCAAGGAACGAGGCAAAATAGCCTTTTCCACAGCTCAAAGTGAGCCTCGCAGCCCAGGAACAACTCGCAGAGAGCAACATAGTCGGCGATATGTAGAATGGAGCCAGGGGTGAAATTTTGTAAATGGAGGCCGTAGAACTCCAGGAGCCCGCGGTGGAACGGATGAATTGGAAATCCGAGTCCCCTTAGTAAGTAAGGAACAAGGTAGACCCATTCCCCCATGGAGGGACAGGGAAACCTCTCCGCTTGCTCCCCGCCATTATAGGTGGCAAGCCTGACTCGAACGGGCACCATATACGCTGGAGGGAGAAATCCCTTGGTTTGCAGTTCGACCAATCGACTGTGTGGGACTGAACACCTCTCCCAATCACCGAGCTTCGGGCTACGGGGGCGGGAGGAGGAGCTGTGGAGGTCGGCCATGCTGGAATGGATCTTTCTGAAACGCGCTCTGATGGATTCTCGCTGAGGGGAGGATGGTGTGGGTCGGATCTAAGAATTCCTATAGACAATTTATTTATCTGGCTAGGGGGGCAAATGTAAAAATGCCCTGGTGCCTCGTATTCATTTGACACATGGGAGGTAACCCTTATTGGGCACAGGAGTCAAGAGGTTCAACATTTATAGGGCTAGACACTGCTGACAAACACTTGGAAATTGAAGAAGACCCCGCCTTGCAATGCCGAAGACAATACTGCGCGCCGGACTCGTCGTCATTGAAGCCTGGCTCGGGGGCTACTGAGGGAGTCCTGGATTAGGGGGTCTCCGGACAGCCGTACTATATCCTTTGGCCGGACTGTTGGACTGTGAAGATACAAGATTGAAGACTTCGTCTCGTGTCCGGATGGGACTCTACTTGGCGTGGAAGGCAAGCTAGGCAATACGGATATGTATATCTCCTCCTTTGTAACCGACCTTGTGTAACCCTAGCCCCCTCCGGTGTCTATATAAACCTGAGGGTTTAGTCCGTAGGACAAGAGACAATCATACCATAGGCTAGCTTCTAGGGTTTAGCCTCTCCGATCTCGTGGTAGATCAACTCTTGTAATACCCATATCATCAAGAATAAATCAAGTAGGACGTAGGGTTTTACCTCCATCAAGAGGGCCCGAACCTGGGTAAAACATCGTGTTCCCTACCTCCTGTTACCATCCGCCTTAGACCCACAGTTCGGGACCCCCTACCCGAGATCCGCCGGTTTTGACACCGACAGGGGATGTCAGGACGACGCCTGCCCCCAGACCAGCCAGCATCTTAGAGCCGTCGAAGTGCATGATCCAATTGGAGTACGCGTCGTACTCTTTAGGGAGTTCGGGTTCTGTCCATTTGGCGACGAAATCAGCCAGTACTTGCGACTTAATGGCTTGCCGTGGTTTGTATGATATGTCAAATGGGAGGATCTCAATAGCCCATTTAGCAATCCGTTCCGTGGCATCGTGGTTATTTATTATGTCGTTGAGTGGTACTTCAGAGGCCACCGTAATTGAACACTCTTGAAAGTAGTGTCATAGTTTTCGGGATGCCATGAAGACCGCGCGCGTATGCTATCTTTTGATAATGTGGGTACCATGATTTGCCTGGAGTGAGGACAGTGGATACATAGTATACCGGCTTTTGAAGTGGGAACTTATGTCCGTCTGTTTCTCGTTCGACGACGAGCACTGCGCTTACAACCTGGTGTGTTGCCGCTATATATAACAACATTGGTTCGCCGATATTTGGCGCGGCCAAGATTGGGTTGCTGGCCAAGACAACTTTTATTTCTTCCAATCCGGCCGTGGCCGCGTCCGTCCACTCGAAGTGTTCGGTGTGCCGAAGAAGGCGATAAAGAGGTAATGCCTTTTCTCCCAATCGGGAGAGAAACCGGCTTAAGGCAGCCACGCATCCAGTTAATTTCTGGATTTGCTTGAGGTTTGTTGGGATAGCCAACTGTGACAGAGCTTGGATTTTAGCCGGATTTGCTTCAATTCCTCTGTTGGAAACGATGAAGCCCAAGAGCTTTCCGGCAGGCACGCTGAAAACGCATTTTTCCCGGATTGAGCTTGATGTCATATGTTCGGAGATTGTTGAATGTAAGCCTCAAGTCGTCTATTAAAGATTCGACGTGTCTGGTTTTAATGACCACATCATCTACGTATGCCTCCACTGTTTTGCCTATTTGTGCTTCCAGGCATGTCTGAATCATGCGTTGATTGGTCGCACCGGCGTTTTTGAGCCCGAAAGGCATGGTGTTAAAACAGAAGGGGCCGTATGGAGTGATGAAGGCCGTTGCGGCTTGATAGGGCTCCGCCATCTTGATTTGATGGTATCCGGAGTATGCGTCGAGGAAACACAATGAGTCATGTCCTGCGGTAGCATCAATAATTTGATCGATGCGGGGGAGGGGGAAGGGATCCTTGGGGCAAGCCTTGTTAAGGTCCTTGAAATAGACACATAGGCGCCATGATTTGTCCTTCTTTGGTACCATCACCAGGTTTGCTAGCCAGTCCGGATGTTTTATTTCTCTAATGAATCTGGCCTCGAGTAACTTGGCTAGTTCTTCTCCCATGGCTTGTCGCTTGGGTTCGGAGAAATGCCGAAGAGTCTGCTTGACCGGCTTATATCCCTTTAGAATGTTTAGGCTATGCTCGGCCAGCCTGCGTGGGATGCCTAGCATATCTGAAGGATGCCAGGCGAAGATGTCCCAATTCTCGTGTAAGAACTCCCGCAGTGCGGTGTCTGTTGTGGGGTTCAGCTATGCCCTGGTGGATGTTGTTTTTGTAGGGTCCGTTGGGTGGACCTGGAATTTGACTATTTCGTCCGCTGGTTTAAAAGAGGTGGACTTGGGTCTTTTGTCGAGTATCATGACGTCCCTGTCCACTGTAGAGCGCAACGCAGTTAGTTCTTCGGCCGCGAGGGCTTCGGATAGCGCTTCGAGGGCCAGGGCGACGGTTTTATTTTCGGCGCGAAGTGCTATGTCCGGATCACTAGCTAGAGTGATGATTCCATTGGGCCCGGGCATCTTGAGCTTCATGTACCCGTAATGGGGTATAGCTTGGAAGATCATGAATGCCTCCTGCCCTAGAAGGGCGTGGTATTCGCTACTAAACGGGGCCACTTGGAATGTGATTTCTTCGGAATTGTAATTCTCCGGCGCGCCAAATACCACATCTAGTGTGATTTTTCCCGCACATCGTGCCTCCCGACTAGGGATGATTCCTCTGAAGGTCGTGCTGCTTTGCTCAATGCGGCTCTTGTCTATTTCCATTTTTCTAAGAGTCTCCTCGTAGATGAGGTTTAATCCGCTGCCACCATCCATGACTACTTTGGTAAGTCGGAAGCCGTCCACAATTGAACTAAGGACCAAAGCGGCTTGAGCTTGGGCTGTTCGGAATTGAGGTTCGTCACTGGCATTGAAGGTTGTAGCCATGCCGTTCCATGGAATTATTGTTGCAATGTGGCAGACTTCGGCGAGGCTGCGAAGTGCTCTCTTGCGCCTATTATTTGAGGCTAAAGTCTCGAAGACTGTCAGTACTGTATTGTTATTTTCTGCGGGAGGGTGCTCTGTGGTATTGGTCACGAGGAGATCCTCGCCGCTCTTGGCCACCTACCGGAGTATCCAACATGCTCTAAGGCTGTTTGTTGGCATAATATCCGGTGTACTATGAATTTTGCATGGCCCATTGAGCCATCCCTCCAATACGGTTCCACGCCCTGTAGTGGGCTTTGGTTTCTTTGTAATTGGATCGGGTGACTTACGAGAGTACACCCTTTTAGTTCAGACGGAGGGTTTAGTTAGAGACGGAGGATCTCAGAATTGTGTTTGGGTTTTCCAGGTGCTTTCCATCACACAGTACTTCCATACTATGGCCGCAAAGTCAGCGAAGTGTGCTATGTCACGGCGACTTATGGCGTTGAGGATTCCCTTGTCCGTGCAATTTTTGCAAAAGAATGAAATTGCATCTTCCTTGCGACAGTCCTTGACCTTGCTTATTACAAGGAGGAATCTGGCCCAATAGTGATGTACTGTCTCTTGGGGCTCTTGTCTAATGTGGGAAAGATCACTTATGTGAGGGTGGGTGGGTAGATTTAAGTCCAAACCCTAACCCGGTCTGAGACCCAGAGGAGTTTCCGAGCTTGGCAGTTCGGGCTCCGGGACGTTGCCCAATAGTACTAGCCCGCTGTCCGATTCCAGGCTCGACGCTTGGGCCATGTCCTCCCGTAGACGGGTATCCAGCTTGGAGAGCTCGGGAATTTGGACATAGTTTGTCCTCAAAATAGAGGAAGAATCGCTGCATTGCTCCTCCACCACCGCTATCTGATGGGTAACCGGTGAAGATTTAATCTTCCTTTGGCCGGGTTTAAGCCCGATCCGATCATAGTCCGTAGCGACTCCCAAGGCGGCGATGTGATTCAAGAGCTCGTTCAAAGAAGAGAGCTCCATTGGATCCATCTACTCGGTGAATCCCGAGCCGACATGGAGGCTGTTTTTGATGACCCGAGAAGTCATCGTCGGCGCGACGACCGAAGGGGCGGTCATGACGAAGCTGCCTAATCAGAGAGTTTGGCCTACAGCCAGGGCTCCCCCAAAGGTAACATTGTCCCTGACAACAAGACGAGCCATCAAGCCTTATCGTGACGGCACAGTGGAACTCTCAATGAAATCATCAATGTCGGTGTCAAAACCAGCGGATCTCGGGTAGGGGATCCCGAACTGTGCATCTAAGGCGGATGGTAACAGGAGGCAGGGGACACAATGTTTTACCCAGGTTCGGGCCCTCTGGATGGAGGTAATACCCTACTTCTGGCTTGATTGATCTTGATGATATGAGTATTAAAAGAGTTGATCTACCACGAGATCGAAGAGGCTAAACCCTAGAAGCTAGCCTATGGTATGATTGTTGTTGTTCTACGGACTAAAACCCTCCGGTTTATATAGACACCGGAGGGGGCTAGGGTTACACAGAGTCGGTTACAAGGTAGGAGATCTACATATCCGAATTTCCAAGCTTGCCTTCCACGCAAAGGAGAGTCCCACCCGGACACGGGACGAAGTCTTCAATCTTGTACCTTCATAGTCCAACAGTCCAGCCAAAGTATATAGTCCGGCTATCCGTGGACCCCTTAATCCATGACTCCCTCACTAGGGTTCTGCCGGTTCTAGGGCAGAGATTGTAGGGGAACGATGGAGGAGGATGAGGACAAGGGCGCGGCGGCCAGCGGCTGGGCGCCGTCCTTGCGTGGTGGAGAAGAGGCGGCGGCGGCGCAAGAGGCGGCTAGGGTTAGGTCTCCCGGCTCCCTAAGGAAGCCGAGCAATTATGATTGCTTCTTGCTTGATTAGATTGATGCATCTCCTCTCCTTATATAGAGAGGTTTAATTGACTCCTAAGCAAACGATAAGATAATTGGGCTAAGCCCCTAATAACGATAAGATAACTTGGGCCACAACCCACTGGGCTAAGCCCCTAATATGACGGTCATAACAGACACCCCTTTCCTTAGTTGAGTGCAAGCATTTTCTTTGTGTGTACAGGTACCGTTCATGTTCTTCGTGTGCCATCTCCTTCTGGTTTGACAAACTTGATTCTTTATTGCGGAAAATGATATCTACTACGATATTGCTTTATCCTTCCTCTAAGGGGAAATCCAACAACTAAATCACAGTTGTTGGTCACCTAGACTTTCCCAACGACCTCCTGCTCCGGTCATTTGCTTACCCTGTGGTGCGCATCAGCCATCACAACCTCAATCCCATGTAGCTGAGGGAGCAGCACGAAATTGACACATCCTGTTGGAATTGAGCGCCCGTGTGGGGATCTGACAGCGGCACCTGACGTCTGCTAGAACTACGTCGGTATTTCCCCAAAGAGGAAGGGGATGATGCAACACAACAACGGTAGGTATTTCCCTGAGTGATCAGACCAAGGTTATCGAACCAGTAGGCGAACCACACAATACTACGTGAATGACACCTGCACACAAATAATAAATACTCGCAACCTGACATATTAAAGGGGTTGTCAATCCCTTTCAGGCAACAGCGCCAGAAATTGGCAAGTAGACGGGATAAAAATATGATAGATTGGATAAATAGATCTCGCAGGAACGCGAGATAAAATAAATAAGAATAAATTGCAGCAATGCATTTTTGTATTTTTGGTTTCATAGATCTGAAAATAAAAGCAAATGAAAATAGATCACAAAGGCAAATATAATAAGGAAGAGACCCGGGGGGGCCATAGATTTCACTAGTGGCTTCTCTCGAGAAAAATAGCAACCGGTGGGTAAACGAATTACTGTTGGGCAATTGCTAAAACTTGCAATGATCATTATATAGGCATCACATCCAAGATTAGTAGACCGACTCCTTCCTGCATCTACTACTATTACTCCACACATCGACCGCTATCTAGCATGCGTCAAGATTAGTAGATCGACTACTATTAGCAGTAGATACGTTGGAGACGTTTCAGCGCTGCTCGAGTTCCACTGCACTGGCAGCGGCATCGCTCGAGTTGCACTGCTCTGGCGTGTGATATGTCTGTTGGAAATATGCCCTAGAGGCAATAATAAAATGGTTATTATTATATTTCCTTGTTCATGATAATTGTCTATTGTTCATGCTATAATTGTGTTATCCGAAAATCGTAATACATGTGTGAATACATAGACCACAACACGTCCCTAGTGAGCCTCTAGTTGACTAGCTTGTTGATCAAAAGATGGTTATGGTTTCCTGACTATGGACATTAGATGTCATTGATAACGGGATCACATCATTAGGAGAATGATGTGATGGACAAGACCCAATCCTAAGCATAGCTCAAAGATCGTGTAGTTCGTTTGCTAGAGCTTTTCCGAATGTCAAGTATCATTTCCTTAGACCATGAGATTGTGAAACTCCCGAATACTGTAGGAGTGCTTTGGGTGTGCCAAATGTCACAACATAACTGGGTGACTATAAAGGTGCACTACGGGTATCTCCAAAAGTGTCTGTTGGATTGGCACGAATCGAGACTAGGATTTGTCACTCCGTATGACGGAGAGGTATCTCTGGGCCCACTCGGTTATGCATCATCATAATGAGCTCAATGTGACCAAGTGGTTGATCACGGGATCATGCATTACGGTACGAGTAAAGTGACTTGCCGGTAACGAGATTGAACGAGGTATTGGGATACCGACGATCGAGTCTTGGGCGAGTAATGTACCGATTGACAAAGGGAATTGTATACAGGATTGATTGAATCCTCGACATCATGGTTCATCCGATGAGATCATCGAGGAGCATGTGGGAGCCAACATGGGTATCCAGATCCCGCTCTTGGTTATTGGCCGGAGAGTCGTCTCGGTCATGTCTGTGTGTCTCCCAAACCCGTAGGGTCTACACACTTCAGGTTCGGTGATGCTAGGGTTGTAGAGATATTAGTATGCGGTAACCCTAAAGTTGTTCAGAGTCCTGGATGAGATCCCGGACGTCACGAGGAGTTCCGGAATGGTCCGGAGGTGAAGAATTATATATAGGAAGTCTAGTTTCGGCCATCGGGAAAGTTTCGGGGGTCACCGGTATTGTACCGGGACCACCGGAAAGGTCCCGGGGGTCCACCGTGTGGGGCCACCTATCCCGGAGGGCCCCAAGGGCTGAAGTGGGGAAGGGAACCAGCCCCTGGTGGGCTGGTGCGCCCCCCTTGGGCCTCTCCCTGCGCCTAGGGTTGGAAACCCTAGGGGTGGGGGGCGCCCCACTTGGCTTGGGGGGCAAGCCACCCCCCTTGGCCGCCGCCCCCTTGAGATCCAATCTCTAGGGCTGGCTCCCCCCGTAGGGGCCCTATATATAGTGGGGGGAGGGAGGGCAGCCGCACCATAGCCCCTGGCGCTTCCCTCTCCCTCCCGTGGCACCTCTCCCTCTCACTGAGCTTAGCGAAGCCCTGCCGAGATCGCCGTTGCTTCCACCACCATGCCGTCGTGCTGCTGGATATCCATCAACCTCTCCTTCCCCCT
Organism: Triticum urartu; assembly: GCF_003073215.2. Classification (NCBI taxonomy): domain Eukaryota; kingdom Viridiplantae; phylum Streptophyta; class Magnoliopsida; order Poales; family Poaceae; genus Triticum; species Triticum urartu. The sequence continues at coordinate 86,079,772 of NC_053025.1, read as the reverse complement.
TGCTCAATCAATAAGGAGGAGACATATTCCCAACCGTACGTGTGTTGAACACGGAGGTGCCATCCGTTCGGCGCTCGGTCATCGGTGATTTGGATCACGATGAGTACGACTCCATCAATCCCGTTCTCTTGAACGCTTCCGCTCGCGATCTACAAGGGTATGTAGATGCACTCCCCTTTCCCTCGTTGCTAGATAACTCCATATATTGATCTTCGTGATGCGTAGAAAATTTTAAATTCTGCTACGTTCCCCAACAGTGGCATCATGAGCTAGGTCTATGCGTAGTTTCTATGCACGAGTAGAACACAAAGCAGGTGTGGGCGTCGATATTGTCAATTTACTTGCCGCTACTAGTCTTATCTTGATTCGGCTGCATCGTGGGATGAAGCGGCCCGGACCGACCTTACACGTACGCTTACGTGAGACTAGTTCCACCGACTAACATGCACTAGTTGCATAAGGTGGCTAGCGGGTGTCTGTCTCTCCCACTTTAGTCGGATCGGATTCGATGAAAAGGGTCCTTATGAAGGGTAAATATAAATTGGCATATCACGTTGTGGTTTTGGCGTAGGTAAGAAACGTTCTTGCTAAGAAACCTATAGCAGCCACATAAAAAAACTTGCAACAACAATTAGAGAACGTCTAACTTGTTTTTGCAGCATGTGCCGTGTGATGTGATATGGCCAAAAGGATGTGATGAATGATATATGTGATGTATGATATTGATCATGTTCTTGTAATAGGAATCACGACTTGCATGTCGATGAGTATGACAACTGGCAGGAGCCATAGGAGTTGTCTTAATTTATTTATGACCTCCGTGTCAACATATAACGTCATGTAATTACTTTACTTTATTGCTAAACTGTTAGCCATAGTAGTAGAAGTAATAGATGACGAGACAACTTCATGAAGACACGATGATGGAGATCATGATGATGGAGATCATGGTGTCATGCCGGTGACGACGATGATCATGGCGCCCCAAAGATGGAGATCATAAGGAGCAAAATGATATTGGCCATATCATGTCACTATTTGATTGCATGTGATGTTTATCATGTTTTTACATCTTATTTGCTTAGAACGACGGTAGCTTAAATAAGATGATCCCTCACATAATTTCAAGAAAGTGTTCCCCCTAACTGTGCACCATTGTGAAGGTTCGTTGTTTCGAAGCACCACGTGATGATCGAGTGTGATATATTCTAACGTTCGAATACAACGGGTGTAAGCCAGATTTACACACGCAATACACTTAGGTTGACTTGACGAGCCTAGCATGTACAGACATGGCCTCGGAACACGGAAAACCGAAAGGTCGAGCATGAGTCGTATAGAAGATGCGATCAACATGAAGATGTTGCACAGGTAAGCTTCCGGGGATGAAGTATCCTTCCGTCTCTTTGAGTCTGGGTGAAGCTTTCCGCAAGATGTCATGGCGCTTCTCCATGCATCCCGGCCAACCACTGGTTTCTCCAGGGTGCCCGTCAACCGTCCTTCACCCAGTAGTGTGTATTAAATTCTTGTCTCGAGTCTTGAAATCTTGAGGAGTCCTGAAGATGCAGTCCTTGCAGATGCCATCATGAAGTTGTCGTCTTTGACGTAAAGTCCTTCATTCTCACACCACTCCCGAGCACTCATACCAAACCCCGTCTACTACAGCATAGCATTAAAACTATATATGTCCCGGGCTTGGTAACAGGGAGGTGGGTTCCTACCTCATGCATTCTACTCAACTACAAGAACTAATATCACTACTGGAGAAGTTGTTGCAAGGATGACACTAAATGCAATAAAAATATAGGTATGAAAAACATGGTCAAAGTGAACTTGCCTGGTATTACTTGATGAAGATAATAACACTCTCAGAATAAAGACTTGGTAAAACTATTCGTCACTCCGTTGAAAATCTATATTAAACAGACATAGCATTCATAAGCAAACATCATAGCAAACAATTCTAGCACTCAAAATAACAATCCAAACACAAAGAAACTCAATAATAAAACTCAAACAAATTCCAAAGAACGCTCGAATAGAACTACAAAGAAAACTACTAGGAAAAGTCTAAGACTTTACTACAAACAACTAATATAGTTTTGTCCTAGGTAAAACTTAATACCAATTAAAACACTAATCTAATTAACAGAAAAGAAATATAGTTTTATTAAAATAACAGAAGATATTTTTCATCAACTTTTACTAGCAAAAAGAAACACATAAAAAGACTATTTTAAAACTCTAGTTATGCTTAAAACAAAACTAGAACTAAAACAATATTGTTTTGCCTAAAACCCTAATTTACAATAAACTAAAATAAATAAATATATGCTACTGGATAAACAAAACAATAACAAAACAGTAGCAAAAAGAATGAATCAAAAAAATATTTCATAAAACTCAAGATACGGCCAAAATAGTGATTTGAACAAATTTCATCAAACTCAAATTTAATCTGGTCAAATTTGAAAACTAAGTACGCAAACAGAAACTTCAACAAATTTGTGACACAATGCAAAAAGAATCACTCAATTTGGATCTAAAACATAAAAGTTATAGAATATCTAAGATTGAAACTTTTCTGTTTTTTTATAGTAACGAAAATTTAAAAGAAAAAACAGAACGGGCAAGTCTACTAGGCAAGGAGCTGAGCGATCTGTAACTAACCGTTGCTCGGGTGGAACTTTACATAAACGTGCACGTACGTTTAAAACAAAAAACTGGCAAACTGGTTCGATCTAAACCAAAATAAACCGTGTACTAAACCAAACCAACTGATCTAAAGAACCGATCTACTAAAACTGATCTAGCACTTAGCGCTTTGATTAAAAAAAGGAAGGAGCTAACACCTACGTGACTTACAGTGAAGAAACGGCGGTGGCAGAGAAGCAGGGCGCCGGCGGGGTGGTGGCTCCGGTGACCGGTGGCGGAGACGGCGATGTCCAGTGGATGGAGAACTCCGGGGGGGTCCGATTTTCTGTGGATAGTGAGGCGAGAAGACGTCGGAGTCGAGCGGGCGTCGGTGTAAACTCCCGTGCTCTGGATGAACTCCGGTGGCGTTGCGAGCTTGAGGCGGTAGCTCCGGTCAAACCTGGGTGACAAAAATATGTCAATGAGGGGCGCAAAGGCGAGGGAAATCAAAGTCCAGAGGGAGGGATCTCAAGGAGGCTCACCGATGATGCACTCATCCGACGAAAAAGCTTCGGTGGCCGAGATAGGAATGAAGACGGCATGTGGTACGGTGGGTTTGGGGCATGGGTTTTCAAAGGAAATCGGGAGAGGGACTAGCTAGGTATTGATAGGACATATTCTTGGGGTAGGGGGCAGCTTCGAGGATCGGTTTCCGGAGATCGCGGACACGGGCGACATGGCAATCTTCTATTCTGTTTCTTTCTATGAGGAGCAAGAAGAAAGGAAAAAAAACGAGGGAGAGAGAGATCGTGAAAGGGAGGGGTGGCGGCGGCTCATGGGAGTCCCTTCCGTACGTGCGCTAGCCCTAGCGCCAGCACTGGGCTGGGCCGGCCGGTGCGCCTCGCCTGGCCTGGCCTGCGGGTGTTTTTTTTTTATAAAATAGCGATGAAAGAAAACAAATAAACCAGAAATAAAAAAACATTTTATATAGGCATACTATGTACCAAAATTCTTAGAATAAAATTTCCTAAATCATGAACATATTTTTATGACTAAATAAAATAATTTTTTTAAAAAAATTTTGCAGCAACTCCAAAATGAAAGGGAATTTGAGTTTCAAATAAATTTTCAAACATTGTCTCTGTTTTTTTTGGAGTGTCATATTCCTCCTCTCATATTTTTTTATCAGAGTATTTTTGACAAGATGCAAACTAAAAAAATAGGGATTCAAAATGAAAAAAAATTGGGAAAGTCCTTTTATTCCCTCTCATTTAACTTTCAAAAAGTTTCAAATTTCACTCACTTTCAGTCAATCCGTCACACAACAATAAAACAAACAATCATAAATATTTATTTAATATAACATTCCAAAATTTAGAATTTTGGGATGTTACAAACCTGCCACACTTAAAATGAATCTCGTCCCCGAGATTCGTAGAGGCTAGCAAGAAAAGGTTAGGGTTTGGAGGTCTTCTAGCAAATATTTTGGCCGGAAGGGTCAGGGGTGCTACCACACTTAAAAGCAAGGTTACAGTTCCAATAAACTCACATACTTCCTCTGGAGTGCCGGCAATATCTATCTCTTCACATATCTTATAATAGCTCGTTCATTAATGCTCTTCTGTCAGAAGCATGGAGTTTTCCTCAAAATCTTTGGTCGCTTCGTCAAAGATGAAGTTCGTCCGAGACTAGATCTTAGCTGATAGGTCTGCGTCCATTCTAGACAACTATCGAAATACTCATGGTGGCCTACCATTAATGGTTTCTGCAGAAAAAGGGCATTGGCTTCATTCTCACCGTATAATCTACGATTGGCAACAGCTGCCATGTACATGGGTTTATCATCATACCATTCTAAGGCTTAGGAAAGGCTTCAACGAGCGTCGTCACTTTACTATGGATAAGTCTCTCAGATTTACGATTCCAAATATCAAGAGTGAATGATAAGAGTAAGTCGGTATGTTGATCAATTCATTCCGCACCCAGATCATTACCCTGTATAAGCTTTAGTGAATCTTGTATTTCTAAAAGTCGGGCATCCTCACAAGCTTTGCAGAAATTTCTCTTGTCCTCGAACTGGGTTCGGGGAAATCCATTGATTCTGCAAGCTGAACAAAACATCTATCGTTCTTCCCAATCCCGGGGTTTACGTAACATCCTATGTAACGTCTGCTGATCAATTCACAGCTTCTTCCAGAATTCTTCCTTCAACAAGATTGTGCTTGTGCCTTTGTCAAATCCTGGGCCTGTGGGTTATCGGTCCACTTCAACGCTTGCATAGTGTTAACTCATCCGTGGAGTTACAGTTGTTCCATATTCCAACATTAAACCTCCTTTAAATCCAATAGTACTTCATTTTGTCATACTCTTGGGGTAACGATCATACAAAACTCCAACTTATTTGGTCCCGCTCCCTTCTATGGACCGTCATGAATAACACATTTCTTTCTTCAATTATCTTGTGGCTTTACGGAGTATGACCACACCAGAAAGCACTAGTTTATCCATAAACCATATTATTTTCATATCAAATCTTTTATCCCATCCTTAACCATTTTTCATAAATCCAAATTCAAAAAAGTACTTTGTTACAAATGCTGCCACCCACATGATTTGGTATGGTCACGCATTACTTCCTACTTTATTCATTTTTCCTCCTTGAGGATTCTTCAGTCCCACTGGAATTGTGCGACATGCGCCTTGAAATCTTCAATCTTCTGTTTCATCATGGTGGCCTTGAGCTTCATTTCCATCATCTCTGCATGCACTTCTCTTACGTATTCCTGAGTATAACGGAGTCTTGCTTCAAGTATTTCTCCGGTCTGGCGTATGGCTTCCATGGCTGCTTCACGAACAGCGTCGAAGAAAGTTGCTTGTGGTACATGTGAGATGAAAAAGTACCGCCCCATCGTCTTTGGGCAAACTCCTTTCATTCGGTGGAGGTGTACCTCCACATAACAAAGTTCCACTCCCTTTTGCATGAAGGGGTAGCCTTTGTAGACTGCATCTCCTTCAAGGTGAATATGCTTCATCATGTCCTTCAGGATCTTCAGGTAATCATGATCACTTGTCAGGGTCATGATCGTTTCCGGACCTTTAAGGAAAGACTCATAAAGGGTCGTCATCTGCAGTTGTAAAACAAAAATGGTGCTCAGAATAAGGTACATATCTCCTTGGGTACACATTCATATCATCCAAACAGAACTTCAAACTCAATTTCCAACATCCAGTTTATGCATCACAACTCATTTTCTTCCATGTTCACCCAGAATATTAATTTCCAAGATAAAACATAACAACTCCTTAAAGCCTTTCAGCATATGACATATCAACTTTATTGAGTCATGAATTATTACAATCTCTGAGTAATCTATTACATAACTCAACCCCGCATTCTCATGAAAAAGTGTTTTCCTTACTACCCTTATTACTGATATCAACATCTCTACTACTCAGCTCCAGCTTTCTCATGATTTGAACAATCCCTAGCAAAATGTCCTGCTTCCTTGCAACGAAAACAAATAACTTCCGGCATGTATCGAGGCTTCTTGGTGATGGTGCCTGCTCCTTGAGTTCCTTGCTTCCTTTCGAGACAATCATTGGCATAATGCCCGACGTCCTTACATTCAAAACAGGTAATATGACTCTTGTCCCTCTTTGCAGAAATTGGGTTGTTCTGAGGGTGTCTTTGTTTTCTCTTCCTGGTTTTCTTCATTCTGATCAAACGTTGTATTCCCCGTGGATCAAACTCCACTGCTTCTGTCGGGAAGTATCCCAAATACTCTTTTCTTTCCTTGGTGCTATACTGTGAAAAATGTCCTTCTTCTCCACATGAATAACAGGCATAGGAGTAAAATATGTTGAGGCTTTCTCCATCAGGGTCTTCAACACTTTCCTTAATCACAGGTTCTTTCACAACTTCTCGGAGGGCTTCTGTCATTCCTTCTTCCTGCTTCTGAATAATTTGTTGCACTGTGGTGTAAATGTGACACTGAGCTGGGTAGTGGGTGGTTCCTTCACATGAGAAAGAAGTCACCTGACTAGTTGGGCATTCCTCATATGGGTGTTTCTCCTCACAATGAGGGCATCCATCCTTGTGTTCCTCCTGGGTGTGTCCTATTTCTCCGCAAATCTAGCAGGCACAAGGTTTATTTCTTGGGATATCATGGTGCCTCCGGATAAGACGGGATCTTGTCAAAGTCTTCTTGAATTCTTCCCAAGTCCTTGCTCCATTCCATCCCTGTATATCTTGATGCATCTGCCACCATGTTGCAGCACTTCCTTCAAAGTACTGAAGAGCGTACGATACTTCATTCTTCCTTGAAACCAAATTGCTCCCGAAGTGATTCTCCATGTTCTGAATCCATAGCTCTGCTTCCGGCTAGGTTTTCGGTCCAGAGAATACCAGTCCAACTTCATTCATCATCTACTGGGTCCAAGGGTTTTAGGGTGAGATAAGAGAGAGGTGGGGAGGAATATACACAATACAAACAATAGTTTTTGAAGAAATGAGTTTTATTTTATGGCTGTCGGAAAAACATCAAACAAATGACAGCTCACAATCGTCGCATCTAACGTAAGTTTATAATAGGGGTTTGGTCCTCTAACGGTTGAATAATTCTTCTGATTCTTCAAGTCGTCGGAGTCTTCAACTGGTGTAGCTTCAACTCTTCTAATGCATGGTCAAATCCTGTTTACTCTGAAATGGTCATCGGTTGTCCGATATCTTGTCCTTCTTGGAGCGGCTTCGGTTGATCCTCTGTGTGGTCAAAAGGGAAAGGGTATATTCTAACTATTTGAGGTAAGAGAGGATATTTGATAAAATCAGAAAAGATGAGAAGTAATGGATTCTTTTGAAAATAGAGTTTTAGAGATTTCCTATCCTAGGGGCTTTCCGATTTCTAGGTTCACGTCCTATAGTCAACATGTGCTCTGATACCATATCTATAGCGACCCGACCTCAGACGGTCAAGCCTCTGTGTATCTGTGCCATCCCTGGATCGGTATGCTAGCACACACAGTACATCAATGTATATATCAAAGTGCAATCACATGTATAAATAACGTAAAACGGATATATACCTCATAAGTCTCAGCGGAAACAAACAATCAGGTGTGGAGTCCCATCAACGCCATCGGCAGGTTGAGTATAGACCGTAACCCTGTACCATACTCTTACTCGTCGGAAGGAACATATCTGCAACATGAGACGTTGCAGCCGTGTAGGTCAGTACATTGAATGTACCGGCAAGATCACAATATGAGGAAAACAGATGATAAAACTATTCTATATGCAATATGGATTCGTGGCTCTGTGTCTGATGTTTTTGCGTAAAAGCTGGTTTTATTTTCCCTAAAACAAAGGAATATCAGGAGTCCGTACTACGGAGTTTTCTATCATGACATGGTTCCGCCAACCGATGTCTCATAGCCCTAATCATCATAAGTTGCCCACAATTAAGTTATCAATCCGGTGTTGAGAGTTCCGAGATAGATCCACGTCCAGAGGCTCAAATTGTCCGTAACCGGGGACACGACTAATCGATTAGGTTTTAACCCTCTGTAGAGGTTTGTACACTTTACCCGCAAGATTCGATCCCTCTCTTTTCATTCTCGCACTTCAGGGTGTTTGAGAACAAGATGACCGAAACATGGTCTTCCGAAGAGTTCCTCTGACCACTGTCCGGTGCTCATCCAATCCTACCGTAGTTCTACATCTGCTAGCACCATCCCAGCCAGAGTCACCACTAAGGTCAACCAAGCCAGAGCCCATAGTGACTTGCGGTTGCACAGGTAAGCTTCCAGGGATGAAGTATCCTTCCGTCTCTTTGAGTCTAGGTGAAGCTTTCCGCAAGATGTCATGGCACTTCTCCATGCATCCCGGCCAACCACTGGTTTCTCCAGGGTGCCCGTCAACCGTCCTTCACCCAGTAGTGTGTATTAAATTCTTGTCTCGAGTCTCGAAATCTTGAGGAGTCCTGAAGATGCGGTCCTTGCAGATGCCATCATGAAGTTGTCGTCTTTGACGTAAAGTCCTTCATTCTCACACCACTCCCGAGCACTCATGCCAAACCCCGTCTACTACAGCATAGCATTAAAACTATATACGTCACGGGCTTGGTAACAGGGAGGTGGGTTCCTACCTCATGCATTCTACTCAACTACAAGAATCAATATCACTACTGGAGAAGTTGTTGCAAGGATGACAGTAAATGCAATAAAAATATAGGTATGAAAAACATGGTCAAAGTGAACTTGCCTGGTATTACTTGATGAAGATAATAACGCTCTCAGAATAAAGACTTGGTAAAACTATTCGTCACTCCGTTGAAAATCTATATTAAACAGACATAGCATTCATAAGCAAACATCATAGCAAACAATTCTAGCACTCAAAATAACAATCCAAACACAAAGAAACTCAATAATAAAACTCAAACAAATTCCAAAGAACGCTCGAATAAACTACAAAGAAAACTACTAGGAAAAGTCTAAGACTTTACTACAAACAACTAATATAGTTTTGTCCTAGGTAAAACTTAATACCAATTAAAACACTAATCTAATTAATAGAAAATAAATATAGTTTTTATTAAAATAACAGAAGATATTTTTCATAAACTTTTACTAGCAAAAAGAAACACATAAAAAGACTATTTTAAAACTCTAGTTATGCTTAAAACAAAACTAGAACTAAAACAATACTGTTTTTCCTAAAACCCTAATTTACAATAAACTAAAATAAATAACTATATGCTACTGGATAAACAAAACAATAACAAAATAGTAGCAAAAAGAATGAATCAAAAAAAATATTTCATAAAACTCAAGATACGGCCAAAATAGTGATTTGAACAAATTTCATCAAACTCAAATTTAATCTGGTCAAATTTGAAAACTAAGTACGCAAACAGAAACTTCAACAAATTTGTGACACAATGCAAAAAGAATCACTCAATTTGGATCTGAAACATAAAAGTTATTGAATATCTAAGATTGAAACTTTTCTGTTTTTTTATAGTAACGAAAATTTAAAAAAAATAGAACGGGCAAGTCTACTGGGCTAGGAGCTGAGCGATCTGTAACTAACCGTTGCTCGGGCGGAACTTTACATAAACGTGCACGTATGTTTAAAACAAAAAACTAGCAAACTGGTTCGATCTAAACCATAATAAACCGTGTACTAAACCAAACCAACTGATCTAAAGAACCGATCTACTAAAACCGATCTACCACTTAGCGCTTTGATTAAAAAAAAGGAAGGAGCTAACACCTACGTGACTTACAGTGAAGAAACGGCGGTGGCAGAGAAGCAGGGCGCCGACGGGGTGGTGGCTCCGGTGACCGGTGGCGGAGACGGCGATGTCCAGTGGATGGAGAACTCCGGGGGGGGGGGGTTCGATTTTCTATGGATAGTGAGGCGAGAAGACGTCGGAGTCGAGCGGGCGTCAGCGTAAACTCCCGTGCTCTGGATGAACTCCGGCGGCATTGTGAGCTTGAGGCGGTGGCTCCGGTCAAACCTAGGTGACAAAAATATGTCAATGAGGGGCGCAAAGGCGAGGAAAATCAAAGTCCAGAGGGAGGGATCTCAAGGAGGCTCACCGATGATGCACTCATCTGACGAAAAAGCTTCGGTGGCCGAGATCGGAATGAAGACGGCGTGTGGTACGGTGGGTTTGGGGCATGGGTTTTCAAAGGAAATCGGGAGAGGGACTAGCCAGGTATTTACAGGACATATTCTTGGGGTAGGCGGCAGCTTCGGGGATCGGATTCCGGAGATCGCAGACACAGGCAACATGGCAATCTTCTATTCTGTTTCTTTCCGTGAGGAGCAAGAAGAAAGGAAAAAAATGAGGGAGAGAGAGATCGTGAAAGGGAGGGGTGGCGGCGGCTCGTGGGAGTCCCTATCGTACGTGCGCTAGCCCTAGCGCCAGCACTGGGCTGGGCCGGCCGGTGCGCCTCGCCTGGCCTGGCCTGCGGGTGTTTTTTTATAAAACAGCGATGAAAGAAAACAAATAAACCAGAAATAAAAAAACATTTTATATAGGCATACTATGTATCAAAATTCTTAGAATAAAATTTCCTAAATCATGAACATATTTTCATGACTAAATAAAATAATGTTTTAAAAAATATTTTTGTAGCAACTCCAAAATGAAAGGGAATTTGAGTTTCAAATAAATTGTCAAACATTGTCTCTGATTTTTTTGGAGTGTCATATTCCTCCTCTCATATTTTTTATCAGAGTATTTTTAACAAGATGCAAACTAAAAAAATAGGGATTCAAAATGAAAAAAAATTGGAAAGTCCTTTTATTCCCTCTCATTTAACTTTCAAAAAGTTTCAAATTTCACTCACTTTCAGTCAATCCGTCACACAACAATAAAACAAACAATCATAAATATTTATTAAATATAACATTCCAAAATTTAGAATTTTGGGATGTTACCGATACCTTTCTACCTTTGCTTCTCCGTCTTTTCTTTTTCTTCTTCACATCATGTGTGGGTTCAATCCTCTTTTTAGAGCTCCTTATTAATGATATTGGTTGAATAGAAGGCTCCTCCTCGTTAGCTGATTCATCATAAGAAATAATAGGAGAATATTAGGAAGTCTATTCCCTTTCGTTAGTATTCTCTTCATCTTCTATTTGTTTTCTTTTCTTTATGTAATTGGCAATACAAGGGTTTTCAATGCAATTCACCGCACAATACATATAAATTTCTTCTAGATCAATATCGAGGAATTTCTCAAGGTTATATTCTGGAATAAGCTTAGTTTGACGTTTCATTTCTTCATAACCCAAAAGCAAACTAAGTTCATTATGATGTGCAAGGGAAATCAAGTCATCACAATTTTTGGACACGATTCGATCATGAAACAATTTGCATTTGATATTTAAATGACCATGTTCATTGCAAAGTTCACAAGTATGGCTAAGATATTTTAAATTTTCAGCACTAACATCTATCCTTTCTTGTAACCATTTAGTTTCCAATTACTTATGCCTCTTGCAAAATCTATTTTCCCTAATTGATGTGTACTTGCAAGCTCTATGCACTCCACAAAAGTCGACACACTTATAAGAGACATTTTCATCATGACTAGTGCAATCATCATTAGTACTATGGGTATTCAAGGAGTTCATACTAACAACATTGCAATCATGCTCATCATTCAAATATTTAGTGCCAAACATTATAATGCATTCTTCTTCTAGCACTTGAGCACAATTTTCGGAATCCTTATTTTCATGATATATATTAAAAAGATGAAGCATATGAGGTACCCTTAATTCCATTTTTTAGTTTTCTTTTATAAACTAAACTAGTGATAAAACAAGAAACAAAATGATTCGATTGCAAGATCTAAAGATATACCTTCAAGCACTAACCTCCCCGGCAACGGCGCCAGAAAAGAGCTTGATGTCTACTACACAACTTTCCTCTTGTAGACATTGTTGGGCCTCCAAGTGTAGAGGTTTGTAGGACAGTAGCAAATTTCCCTCAAGTGGATGACCTAAGGTTTATCAATCCGTGGGAGGCATAGGATGAAGATGGTCTCTCTCAAACAACCCTGCAACCAAATAACAAAGAGTCTCTTGTGTCCCCAACAGACCCAATACAATGGTAAATTCTATAGGTGCACTAGTTCGGCGAAGAGATGGTGATACAAGTGGTATATGGATAGTAGATATAGGTTTTTGTAATCTGAAATTATAAAAACAGTAAGGTAACTAATGATAAAATTGAGCACAAACGGTATAGCAATGCTAGGAAACAAGGCCTAGGGTTCATACTTTCACTGGTGCAAGTTCTCTCAACAATAATAACATAATTGGATCATATAACTATCCCTCAACATGCAACAAAGAGTCACTCCAAAGTCACTAATAGCGGAGAACAAATGAAGAGATTATTGTAGGGTATGAAACCACCTCAAAGTTATCCTTTCTGATCGATCTATTCAAGAGTCCGTAGTAAAATAACACTAAGCTATTCTTTCCGTTCGATCTATCATAGAGTTCGTACTAGAATAACACCTTAAGACACAAATCAACCAAAACCCTAATGTCACCTAGATACTCCAATGTCACCTCAAGTATCCGTGGGTATGATTATACGATATGCATCACACAATCTCAGATTCATCTATTCAACCAACACAAAGAACTTCAAAGAGTGCCCCAAAGTTTCTACCAGAGAGTCAAGACGAAAACGTGTGCCAAACCCTATGCACAAGTTCATGAGGTCACGTAACTCGCAAGTTGATCACCAAAACATAAATCAAGTGGATCACGTGACATCCCATTGTCACCACAGATAAGCAGATGCAAGACATACATCAAGTGTTCTCAAATCTTTAAAGACTCAATCCGATAAGATAACTTCAAATGGAAAACTCAATTCATCACAAGAGAGTAGAGGGGGAGAAACATCATAAGATCCAACTATAATAGCAAAGCTCGCGATACATCAAGATCGTACCACCTCAAGAACACGAGAGATAGAGAGACAGAGAGAGAGAGATCAAACACATAACTACTGGTACATACCCTCATCCCCGAGGGTGAATGTAACATCCCAAATTTCCAATTTGGAATGTTGTGCATTAGATCATCACTGCATACCATATTTCATTGCATTTTGGTTTGATCCTAGAAATTCTACGCAACTCAAGGACCCACAAAGAGAGTTGGAGATTTCGTTATTTTCATATTTGAGTTTTCTCAAATTTTGAAAAGAGGATCGTTTGATTTTAATTATTTTCTCTTCGAATATTTCTTTTATTAAAAAATAAAATAGAGGGGATAAAATGACTTTCCCAAAATAAAGAAATATTGGAGATTTAATATTAAAATCAAATAAGATTTTATTAGGAGTTTTTATTGCTATTTTATTTGAATTAGGAAAAATATGCGTTTTTCAAAATTGCATTTTAGGCCCAAATAAATGTTCACCGTGTTCGGCATAATTTTAGAGGACGAGGAAAATTTATTTCGGCATTTTTGGAGTCCGTTTAGAATTACTTTTGTTTCTTTTTTTGCACGTTGAAATATATTAAAAAAAGGAAACCGACCCTGGGCCGTGACCGACCGGGACTCCGCCCGGCCGGCCTTTCAAGCCCGAGGAACCGAGCCCCGCAGCCCACCGCACCGCCCCGCCGAACCCTAGCCGCCGCGCCGCCCCGCTACCCGTTAGCCGCGCCGCCGCCGCCTCGCCTCGCCGTCGCCGCCTAGCCCACCGGAGCCCCGCCGCCGCCCGCCGGACCCTGCCGGACCCAAGGTAGCCTCCGCCGGTTTTTCCTTAGAAACCGATCGTTCTTTTTAAACCCTAGTTTCGGTTTTTTTATTTAATCGGTTTAGATCGTTTTTTTCAGTTTGATTAAATAGCGAACGTTCGTCCGTACGTTCGTTTTAACGAACGGTTTTCGCCCATTAGTCACAGACAGCGAACGTTCGTTTGTTAGCATGTTCGTCAGTTTTTCTTTCTCTTGGATTTTTCGCAATTATTTTCGATCGTGATTTCTGATCGCATTTTCGTTTTAGTTTATCTTTTCGCTCGTTAGTCGGAATCAGGCGATTCAAGCGCCTAGATCTTCGTCTCGAAGCCCTCTTTCTGTTTAACCAACTTGAACAAGATTTTGAAACAGTAAAATTTGAATTTAGTCCAGATTAGTAATCGGATCCTGTTTCTTTTGCCGTTTGTGTTTCATTGCTTCGTTCGATTTGATTCTTTTTGCAAACCGGAGTTCTTAAGTTGAACTTTCTGGTTAGATCTTCTTATTTGAGTTTTACCCATGCTTCCAGTTGAGTGCTTATTGTATGCTTGCTTGTTTGCGATAGAGTACCCGGAGTGCGAAGCGTGCTACTACGAGTCTCTAGGTTTTGCGGATCATCAAGAAGGCAAGTAACACTTTGATCATACCTTTTTACTACCTAGTTTTATCGCATTAGATCAATCCTCAAACACTTGCATGATTAGGATCTGATTTAAATTGTGGGTTTTGGGAAGTAGATGAGGTAGTACGTATTCACCTTTTTATTTTCAAACCTTGGGAGTTACTTCTACGTTGCTTATATTTGCCATGCTATGCTCGTAGACGTGGATTGGGTTTGAGAGTATTCATGACAGATGTGAGTTTGTTAATTAATGGTTCAACTTAAGGTTGCAACTTGAGTACACATTTGGGTGGATTGCTTGTGGACACCTGGAGTACCCATTGTTGTTCTAGGATATCCCGGAGGACCAGTGTGATCATCCTACGGCCCGCCACCCAGGCTCAAAGGGATCATAAGATTATTCATGCTAGAAACTTCCGTGTGCAACCACAAGCTATTACGGGCTCTAGCATAGTTGAGTAAGTTGGTGAAGCTCTTGAAGAGGCACACTAGCAGATGTAGTGGGTTGTAGGTGGTATAGTCTACCCAGAGTAGAGAGTTAATGCCTCAGAAAGGCTGTGTCTCGAATCTCCGACCATGGTTGTATTCAAGTCTTGTGGAGAAAAGTGCGCAAACCTCTGCACAGTGTATAAACTAATCATGGTTAGCCGTGTCACCGGTTATGGACATCTTGAGTATCTGGTTCTTGGATTATCATGATTGATCCCATCACTTTTAATATAATTTGATTGGGTTTAATGATGAAGTTTAATCGGGATTGAGTTGGAGGAACCTTCTCAATGTTTAACAACTACCATGATAGTTAAATAAAATTTATTCCTTTGTTGTAGGAAAAAATTGTCTTTTCACAAAACGTATTAACCATACAGCCTCCACCAGCCATATATGCATGTAGGGATAGCAATTATTCTGTTCATTATTCTCTTGTGTTACCTTGCCAGCATATTCCATGTGCTGACCCATTTCGGGCTACAACGTTCATGTTGCAGACTTTTCAGGCGACGAGTAAGGAGCCATAGGTCGTTGTATTTCACTCAGTGATTCAGTTGGAGTTGATGGACTCACTTTAGCTTCCAAGCCTTCCGCTGTTATCGTTTTAGATGGCCTTAAGCCATATTTATTGTTTATGTTCTCTTTTGAGACATTCGATGTAATAAGTGTATGATTGCTACTCTGTTATAAATTCCTCAAGTACTGTGCGTGTCAGCATTACTAATCCAGGGATGACACTTGTCGGTGTCAAAACCGGCGGATCTCGGATAGGGGGTCCCGAACTGTGCGCCTAGGCGGATGGTAACATGAGGCAGGGGACATGATGTTTTACCCAGGTTTGGGCCCTCTTGATGGAGGTAAAACCCTACGTCCTGCTTGATTGTGCTTGATAATATGATTAGTACAAGAGTAGATCTACCACGAGATCAGAGAGGGTAAACCCTAGAAGATAGCCTATGGTATGATTGTATGTTGTCCTATGGACTAAAACCCTCCGATTTATATAGACACCGGAGGGGGCAACGGTTACACAGAGTCGGTTATAAGGAAGGAGATCTACATATCCGTATTGCCAAGCTTGCCTTCCATGCCAAGGAGAGTCCCATCCGGACACCGGATGAAGTCTTCAATCTTGTATCTTCATGGTCCAACAGTCCGGCCAAAGGATATACTCCGGCTGTCCGGATACCCCCTAATCCAGGACTCCCTCAGTAGCCCCTGAACCAGGCTTCAGTGACGATGAGTCCGACGCGTAGATTGTCTTTGGCATTTCAAGGCGGGTCCCTCCTCTGAATACTTCATAGAAGATTTTAAACACGAGGATCGTGTCCGGCTCTGCAAAACAAGTTCCACATACCACCGTAGAGAGAATAATTTTTCCACAAATCTGATCTGCTGACGTACCCCGTAGCGTGGCTTCACACCACAGCCAGGTCTTCACACCACATACCACAATGGGGTACTCAAGTCGAAGACGATCTTCACGCTCCCAAGTAGCTTCTCTCTCGGAATGATGCGACCACTGAACCTTGAGAAACTTGAGCAACGCCTGAGTTGAGAGACGTGGAAAACATCATGAACTCGAGAAAGATGTGGTGGTAGTTCCGACTGCTAGGCAACCTCTCCTCGCTTAGCGAGAATGAGAAAGGGACCAATGTAACGAGGAGCCAACTTGCCCTTGATACCGAATCGGTGGGTACCCTTCAAAGGGGTAACCCGAAGGTAAGCTTTGTCGCCAATTTCATCAGCCACTTCCTTATGACTACGGTCATACTGGCTCTTTTGACGAGATTGGGCTGTTTTCAAATTCTCACGAATGATGCGAACTTGTTCTTCTGCCTCCTGGATCATATCCGGTCCAAAGAATTGTCTTTCACTAGTTTCGAACCAGTTCAAAGGTGTTTGACATATTCGTCCATACAGAACCTCAAAAGGAGCTTTCTTGAGGCTGGATTGGTAGCTGTTGTTATAAGCAAACTCGGCGAAGGGAAGACACTTCTCCCAATCCATACCGAGTGAGATAACACAAGCTCTAAGCATGTCTTCAAGAATCTGGTTGACCCTTTCCACCTGACCACTTGATTGAGGGTGGAAAGCGGTACTGAAGGAAAGATGGGTGCCCATGGCAGTTTGGAAGCTCTCCCAGAAATGAGAAGTGAAAAGACTACCACGGTCTGAATTGATCTCTAGTGGAACACCATGAAGTGACACTATTCGAGAAATATATAAGTCAGCGAGCTGACTAGCAGTGATACTCTCTCGAACAGGTAGGAAGTGAGCCACTTTGGAAAGACGATCAATGACTACGAAGATAGCATTATTCCCTCTCGTGGTCCTGGGAAAGCCGGTGATGAAGTCCATACCGACTTTATCCCATTTCCACTTAGGAATAGCTAAAGGTTGAAGGGTGCCAGCAGGTCTCTAATGCTCTGCCTTCACGCGACGACAAACGTCACAGTTAGCAATAAATTGAGCAATTTCTCTCTTCATCCTATTCCACCAGAACCTCTGGGGTAGGTCCTGATACATCTTAGTACTACCGGGATGAATCGTGAGAGGAGATTCATGCGCCTCCTTAAGGATTAATTGTCGAAGATGTTGATTCTTGGGAACCACCAAGCGACTCTCAAAGAAAACAACACCACGATCATCTATAGAGAAACTACCACCAACTCCTTTGTTAATGTTTCTCTTGATCCGGGAAATTCCCGTATCCTGCTTCTGAGCAGAGATGATTTGATCCACAAGAGTAGATTTCGCCACCAAGGTAGAAAGGAATCCATGAGGAGCAATGTGAAGGTTAAGCTTACAGAATTCCTCATGAAGAACTGGTTGGCCCTGCTGCAACATGAGATTGTTGCAATAGGACTTACGACTTAGTGCATCAGCCATGCCATTCCCTTACCTGGGGTGTAGGTAATCCCTAAGTAATAATCTGAGATCAACTCCAACGAACGTATTTGCCTAAGGTTCGAATCTGGTTGGGTGAAGATATACTTGAGACTCTGGTGATCGGTGTAAATCTCGCAACGTTTACCAAGAAGGTAATGTCGCCAGGTCTTAAGTGCATAGACTACGGCTGCAAGCTCTAGATCATGTGTAGGATAATTCTCCTCATGTGGATGCAACTGTCGAGATGCATAGGCAATCACATGGCGATCTTGCATAAGAATGCAACCTAGTCCCTGTCGTGAGGCATCACAATAGATAACAAAGTCCTTAGTGAAATCCGGTGGCACAAGTATGGGAGCAGAAGTCAAGCGTCTTTTCAATTCCTGAAAATTGTGCTCACACTATGGGGACCACTCAAACTTTTTATCTTTCTTGAGAAGTTCCGTGAGAGGTTTGGCCACTTTGGAGAAGTTCTCAACGAATCGGCGACAATAACTGGCTAGACCAAGGAAACTTCTAACTTGCTTAACTGTTTCAGGCGGAGTCCAATCAAGAACGGCCTGAACTCTTTCGAGATTGACAGCAATGCCCTTACCAGAGATTACGTGGCCGAGATAGGTCACTTTTGGCAACCAAAATTCACACTTGGAGAACTTGGCATAAAGGCGGTGCTCTCTGAGTTTTCCTAGCACAAGTCTAAGATGTTCGGCATGCTCTTCCTCGTTCTTCGAGTAAATAAGGATATCATCGAGGTAAACCACGATGAACTTATCTAGGTACTCCATGAAGATCGAGTTCATCAAGCGAGAGAAAGTAGCTGGAGCATTGGTTAGACCAAAGGACATGACGGTGTACTCGTACTGACCATAACGAGTGACAAAAGCCGTCTTAGGAATGTCCCCATTTCTGATCTTGATTTGGTGGTAGCCTAACCTCAAATCCATCTTGGAAAAGACTGAGGATCCAGCGAGCTGATCATATAGGTCGTTGATCCTGGGGAGCGGATACTTGTTCTTTATCGTGACCAAATTAATGGGACAATAATCTACAACCATCCGGTCTGTACCATCCTTCTTCTTGACGAAGAGAACGGGGCAAGCCCAGGGAGAAGAACTAGGACGGATGAAACCCTTTTGCAAGGATTCATCGAGTTGTTTCTTAAGCTCAGCTAGTTCTAAGGGTGCCATCTTGTAAGGTCTCCTAGAGATTGGAGCGGTTGCTGGGTTAAGATCTATGACAAATTCTACATCTCTGTCAGGTGGAATGCCTAGCAGTTCCTCTAGAAAGACATCCGGAAAGTCACGGACTACCGGGATATCTTCAAGGTCTGGAAGAGGGTTGGCATTAAGAGAATAGAGCTGACGCTTTGCAACTCTGGTGGAGACAGTGACTATCTTGCCAGATGGGTGTGTAAGCTGAACAGACCTAGTGTAACAATCAATCTTGGCATAATGAGCTTTCATCCAGTCCATACCCAAGATGATGTTAATATCTGTAGACTTGAGGGCTATAAGTGATGCAAGGAATACAAGTCTGTCAACAAGGATTTCATTACCATGGCTTATTCTGGTAGTTTGCCATCTAGACCCTGGAGTTTGGATTTCAAGTGGAGTTGGCATATCGCAAAATGACATGTCGTGAAAACGAGCATAGCCTTCAGAAATGAAGGAGTGAGATGCTCCGGTATCGAACAGAACCGAAGCTGGATGGCAATTGACAAGGAGGGTACCAAGAACGACATCCGGATCATCATGAGTGTCTTTAGCTGAGACATGATGCACACATCCACGTTCAGTGGGAGCTGACTTGACACTAATCATCTCACGTGATGGCTTACCACGACCAACAGACTTCTCAGGCCGGGGTGGAGCATAGTTGGTTTGAGAGCAGTCACGTGCATAGTGTCCTGGCTCTCCGCATGTGAAACAAGTCCCTGAAGTAGGACGTGGACCCGCTTTGACAAGCGGTCTACCAATAGGCCTGGGTGGAGCATACTGCTGAACTGGGTGAGGTGCCACACAAGATGGACTTGGTGTATAACCGGGTGGAAGAGCGGAGTTCGGAACCCAAATCTGGCGCTACTACGAACTAGAACCGGAGAAAGAAACCAAAGCACGGGTGTGCTTACGAGACTCCTCGTAAGTGAGCTGAGCTGTCTCCGCATTAATGGCCTTGTTCACAAGAGCCTGGAATGTATTGCAATGATGCAAGTGGAGATCACGACGCAACTTGGGGTTGAGACCCTTCCGGAACCTAGCCTGCTTCTTGGCGTTCGTGGACACCTCTTCTGTAGCATAGCGAGCAAGGTTCTCAAACTCTCTGCAGTAAACATCAACAACCATCTTACTCTGGGTGAAACTACAAAACTCTTCTCTCTTGCGGTCAATGAGAGCCTGAGGAATGTGATGCTCGCGAAAAGCCTCAGTTAAATCTCTCCAGGTGGTTTTTTGGCCAGCTGGAAGCATAGCCTCATAGTTCTGCCACCAAATACTAGCAGGACCTTCCAGGGGATATGCAGCGTAGGTGACCTTGTTACTTTCAGCTACGTTCACCGAACGCAGCTTGTGTGTGATACTACGGAGCCAGTCATCTGCATCGAGTGGTTCAATGGAATGATGGAAGGTAGGTGGTTTCAGACCAATGAAATCATAGATGGTCGCTGACAAGCGGTTAGACTCATGCTTGTTCCTCTCCATATCTAACATGAACTCTGTCAACGAAGACTGGTCGGGAGGATCCTCATCCCTACCATCTCCGTGGTTCCGGCTACGAGCAACAGAACTTCGGTTAACTGACGACATCCTAAAGAACCAACCAAGGAAACAAGGATGGATTCAGCATCATGATAAGGATGTAGAATATAGTACGAGGAAAAATACTATCTCTTGAACTCCTAGGACAATTCCGGCAGCATAACGGTAGTAAAATGCTCGAAATGAGACATTCTGCCAAAGACGGGGTAGCACCATACTCAACATCATCACTCAAGGTTCTGGGATATTGCTAATCAGGCTACACCGGAGGTACTCAAACTGGGATAAGACTCTGATCAAACAATCCTAAGGGACTACAGAGTAGTAACACGTGATCCTGATAGACAGAAGAGGAAGCCTAGTTCCTTAACCCCGTAGGAAAGATAGGATGACTCAGATCAGAAGGCATGAGGCATAAGGAGTAAAAAGAGCCTTACATTCCCTTCCACAATCAATTCCCTATATAGCTAAAGAATTTCTAGACTCAACTTCAACCAGGTTGGCTTGGAAATCCTACAGGCATTCAGGCTCTGATACCAAAGCTGTCAGGACCCCGATTCTAAGTCACACCAGTCTAGCATGTAACACCTCATATCACTTTGCGGCCTCACGCACGGTATCCCCATGGGTGTCGCCTTACCATGGCCCGGAACCGTTTGCGCCTTTTGGCTCACGTATATGATAGTGTCGCTAGCATCCATATGACAGAGAACCCAGGCCGACATGGCTAGTCGTGAACCCAAAGCGGCACAGACCTATGGAGACAGGCATATATGAAACACATCGAGCATGTCGGTCAACAGCGTATGAATCCAGGCTGTAGCACTGGGCTAACAGGAGTCTGGAAGTCACCGCGTGACATTTCCCTGAAGGGACAGACATAGGAACAAAGTGGAACACATACCGGCCAGTCAAGTGTTCTGAGCAGTAGTGCTGGGCTAGCAGGACTACGGTGAACCGGGCTGTAGCGGACTACTATGGCTCAAGGAAGCACTAGACTACATTTCCCCATAAGAGAGGCTGCCAAGGACAAACAACTAGATTGTCGGATCCCACACATAGCAATACACGTCACACGTACGCATAACATGCAAGTATGTGATGTACAACATGGCATCACAACATAACGCAACTCATATAGATAAAGGCTCAGAAGAGCCACATAGCATAAATACAAACAGGGGTCACATGACCCATCATTTAGAGCATACAAGCAACGGAAGCATTACATGTCTGAGTACAGACAACTACAAAAGAAAAAGGCCGAGAAGCCTGACTATCTACAAGTCCCTCCAAGGTACAAGATCGTAGCTGAGGTAACAAGCTACTCGTCGAAGTCCAAGCGGTACTACTAGTGAGACAGATGTCTCACCTGCAAAACATAAATAAAGCAAACGTGAGTACAAAGGTACTCAACAAGACTTACATCAGATCCTATCATACATGCATTTGTATCAAGAAGGTAATGTGGGGTTTAGTTGGAGCAAGCCAGCTTTGACTCAGTGGCTATCCTGTTCTACGACAATGAGAAACTTCTTTGAGGTGAGGCAGCGCACACGAGTCCACTAATCACCACGTCAATACACTACTATGGATTCATCCCCGTCTCTCCTACGACAAGGCCATCCATAGCACTCACACTTATCTTGAGCATTTTAGAGTATCCACTTCAGGTTGTCTATGTACCACGTAAGCATCCAAGAAGTCCATAACCGAGGACACGGCTATTCGAATAGATCATGATAACCCTGCAGGGGTGTACTTCATCACACACGCTCTCACCACTTATCACCATATACCCGTCATGTATCTCGGCAACCTTCAAGTGGAAGCCTGGCGAGGGTGTCGGCCACGACCTGACTAACCACACAAGACTCTAGTCCAGGTTTATCGCCTATTCGGGTTCCATCCGCAAGGAGATCCGGCCGAGGTTTCGCTCACGGCCCCAAACGATGTGTACAGGGTTCCCGAGCCCACCATCCGGGTGCCACTCGGTACACCGGGCCACGTGTGCCTAGTCTGTCCCAAGTCCACCCTGCCGGGTGCCACTCGGTAGAAAAATAGCACTACCTACAAACACCAGAAACTATTTGCAACTCCTGGACAGAGTTCAAGGCGGTTAATAAGTCGAGAGAGCTTGGAGCGCCCGAAGCCCAATGTGTGGTAGTAGCTAGTCATTGGACAACTTACACAGAACTCAGTTCTTAAGGACGGTCCCAATGAGACAACCCACCATGTACTCCTACATGGCCTCTCACCGCTACCTTTACCAAATCGTGTTCACACGCTTAACTCTCAGCACCAAAACATATCATAACACTCCAATTCATTCCCGATGAATCAGACCTGACACAACTCTAAGCAATAGCAGGCATGGCATGGTAGGAACACAACATGGCTCAAACAACTCCTACACGTGCTAGTGGGTTTTAACTATTTACTGTGGCAATGACAGGTCATGCAGAGGAATGGGTTCAACTACCGCAGCATAAAGTAGCAGTTGAATCGTTGTTGTCCTAATGCAATAAATGAGAGCAGGAGCGAGAGAGTAGGATTTTATCGGAATGAACAAGGGGGGGTAGCTTGCCTGGTAGATCAATAGGGGGGCACTGCTCCACTGATAGGTGCTCCCGAACACTTTCCGGAGCAGGACCTATCGAGAAGGAACGGTGTCGAAAATCAAACACAAGTATATGCAACAATATGATGCATGATCATGGCATGAATATGTGATGTTGTTCGAGTTAATGCATCTAGCATTTATTTAGTTGAGGTCCATTTGAACCAAGGGTTTAAATGCAACTCCAAAATAAGCTCTTAAATATGCCATAAGTGTGTTTTCATATATACAACATGTATAGGTTGGTTTGTCATGCATGAAAATGGTACAGATGGATAGATTGAATTTTTCTGATCATTTTTCATATGTAAATTATTTCAATCTGAGCTACGATTGAATTTCTATGAATTTTTGAAGTTTTGAATATATTCTGGAATTTCCTGATTAATTTTAAACCAGAAAATGAGATATTGCGTCAGCATGACGTCATGCCTGCATCAGCAGGTCAACGGAGCCGACCAGGTCAAACCTGACGTGTGGGGTCCACACGTCAGTGACCGGTTAGTTAATAGAGTTAATTAGATATTAAACTAATCCTAACAAAAACATTAGCAGGGCCGGGCCCCACCTGTCATTGTCCCTGGGTAGTCAAATCTGGTCAACTGGGGGGTTAGTTAGTGCGGGTTGACCCGGTCAATCCCGCCGGCGTTTAGCCACCGGCGAGGCCGGACGCGGCGGAGGGCTCGGGATCGTGTCTCCGGCGACCAAATGGGCCGCGGAGACCATCCCCGAGGAGCTGGTGCTCGCGCGCATCCAGGGGAGCAGTCGGGAGGCTGCGGGGGCGGCGGAGCTCGCTGGAGCGAAGCTCGCGGCGGCGGCCGGTGTTCGGGTGCGAGCGCGGATACGGCTGCGGTGTGCCAGGGCAAGAACGGAGAGGGGGAGGAGGAGGAGCAGCTCACGGCGATCTTGATGGGCTTGATGGCGAGCTCGGGGACGCGTTGTGGTCGACGGGGCGGCGATGGGGATCCACGGCGGCCGGCGGTGAAGGAGACGACGGTGGCGACGATGGAGGCCGTCCGGAGGTGCGTTGCCGTAGCCACCGCTTCGGGCGCGGGGAGAGGGAGAGATCCAGGGGAGGAGGGAGAGCGAGAGAGAGTGCGAGAGGTCCGGGGCGGCGCATGGCGACGTTCGGGACGGCCAGGGCGTCGAGGGAGAGGCCAGGCAGGCAGGTGGCGTGGCCGGACGCGTGGCCGCGCGCGCCGGGCGTGTGCCTCTGTCCTCCTGGCGCGAGGAAGGGGACGACTGGCAGTGCCAGTCGGCTGGGCCGGCCTGTTGGCCACTGGGCCAGGCCAGGCTGCACAGGGAGGTAGGTGCAGGTGGGTTTTCTTCCCTTTTGCTTTTATTTTGTTTTTGTTTTCTATTTTCTGACATTTTTTTTGATTTAATAAAAATACTAAATCATTTTATTTTATTCTGTAAATTTTAGTAGGGAGTAGTTGGACCACTCCAAAGCCCCTCACCAATATTCAGAATTATTGGACAATATTTTATATATAATAAAATATTTATCCAACGCAAATAATTACTGTATTAATTCCAAATGCCCAAAATAAATACTTATGAGCTCCTAAAGATATTGGTTTGATTTTATCTCTGTCCAATATTTTCAAAGAGCAACATGAACATTTTCTTGGACCTTTTTGTGGAAATTTTTATCTAGGTCATTTCTAGAAATGATTTCTGAGGGTTTCACAATCCCCATTTCAAAGTTAAATGAAATTTAAACATGATGCACACATGACTAGCTAGCCTAGGTCATACCAGAACTAGGGATGTGACAAGCGTGCCAAGGCTGAGGCCCAAAAGGCCCTACAGGAAATTGAGGCGATGAAGAAGATCGCAGCGGGTAAGGCATTCATTATGCAAAGCAAGCATGTGAAAGTAAATTACTTGTTACTTACCCGAGTCCGGAGCTCTCCAGGAGCATTCGCAGATTTGCCTCGCAGCGTGTCAGATGCCGCACAGTACTACCAGGCCGAGGAGGGAAGCTCGACGGAGAAGTTGTTCTGGTCTCAGTATACTGAGACCGAACACCCAATGCCTGTGAGCGACCAACTAAAGCAACTGGTCGAGCTGCACAAGGCGGCCGAACAGGCCATGAGGGGCCTTATAGTCCGCATGTGGCATGGCGACTCCCTTCCCAACAACTACTTTGGCCTGGTGAGGCGGCTTTTGGATGCCTACCCATGGTTAGAAGTTATCAAGCGGCCTGTCTGCATCAAAGGAGCCCGCCGGGCTTTTGCCCGTGCGAAGGTGCACTGGGCCAAGATGGACGCCGTGAAGCTGGTGAAGGAGGGGCCGCCGCAGGGCAAGGAGCATCGCCACCCTGAGATGTATTATGAGGGTGTCCTGAAGGGTACCCCTCTTGTGGCGGACGAATGTGCGAAGGATGTAATTTTTGAATAAACTTGCTCGTGTGATCCTGTATTATGAAAACTTGTTCATGTGCGCTATGCAACGCTTGTTTGAATTTAAAATATTACCTTCTGTGCGGCCGTTTATCAAATCTGAGAGATGGACAGTCGTCGGCTTCTGCCCCCATGCCATGAGTGCTGGGGTGTTCGGGATAAACCTGAGCACTCTTTTTCCCATTGTTGGGTCCTTCGAGGGAGGTGCTCAACACAACGAACAAGGCAATCGGACTATAATGCGTTATAACTCTCACTTAGCCATAGAATTCTACAATTTCAAATTTTGGCGAAGCCCCTAGTATTCGGAAGGCCGAATTCGGGGCGCTATACATGCCTAAGCCGGACAAAGCCGACTCCTCGCCCTAAGCGGCATAAGTTTTTAGGGACTCGAGACCTCTCGAATAGCGACCAGCTCTCGCCTTATCATGACAGTCAGTTTTAGCTTTTCTGTACTAAGGTGCTTAGCCTAGCTGAACCAGGGCACAATCGCAGTAGTTCTCCTAGTGCTACCTTAGCCGATATAGCGGAACGTAAGGTACCAAAACATGGGAGCCAGGCAAACCCAACTATTGACCCAAGACATGATTCGGAGCCAATGCATATAATGCTATAAATTCGGGGTGCCGCACTGTCAAAAGTGTTCGGACTTCTCATGCCCTATTATGGGGTACGCTTAAGCCCCTGGCGTATTGGCCGTACCAGAGTGTACGGGTGCTGAATGTCATGAGTGAACATATATATATATATGACTCCTCTTCTGTACTCCTGGGAGTATGTACTCCCATTCTCAATATACCTCATATACGCAATTATACCTCTTTATTATTCTCAATATACTTCATTAAATATTCTAAGATACCCCAATACGAGTTTTGTTGAACAAATATCATCTGCGATGTACTTTTTGTAATATACCTTTTCACGTACAAACACATCAGTATATACGTAAACATTTAAAAATATGTAGATTCACATGAATTTTTTCATGGAACTCATTTTGGGGTATCTAATAATTACTAATGAAGTATATTAAAAATAATAAAGTGGTATAAAAGATTCATCTATGTGGTATATGAGAAGTGGGAGTACGTACTCCCAGGAGTACACAACCATTTTCCTATATATATTTACCTGAAGAATGGTATTTAAAGCATGCATTTCACTCATTATCATAGACCACCTGGGAGTTCCATGGTGCGACGTAGGTTTCTGCCTCCTTGGTTGTTGCATCGTGTGTCCAGCAATCGTACTACCGGATGGGGTTTCCAGAGATTAAAGTCCTGAAAGAGAAAAAAATAACAAATCGGGAAGCCCCTAGTGCGGTTGAGCCGCGTCCTGGGGCATGCCGTAGTCGTGCCCCCCTCCCCACCTGTGCCCATGGCATTTTCAATGCGTAATTATGTACGCGTGGCATGGATTTTGCCGTTTGGCTGGTACTAGGGTGGGGGCCGCATTGCTATGCGAGCTTGGAATGTGCCAGGCGGTCTTGTTGCTGATTACTCCGGGCACGTTTGAAGGTGTCCGGGTCCTTAATCGCCGAACTGGTGGATTGCCTTAAGAGGCTGCTTTGCGCTTTTGCCGCGAGGGCTGTAGTGTGCTCCTCCGTGCGGAGAGAGCGTTCTGTGTTTCCATTGACTGTGATGACCCCCCGAGGTCCTGGCATCTTGAGCTTGAGATATGCATAGTGCGGCACCGCGTTGAATCTCGCAAATGCGGTTCACCCGAGCAGTGTGTGATAGCCACTGCGGAAGGGGACTATGTCGAAGATTAACTCCTCGCTTCGGAAGTTATCCGGGGATCCGAAGACCACTTCTAGTGTGACTGAGCCTGTACAAAGGACCTCTACACCTGGTATGACGCCTTTAAAGGTCGTTTTTGTGGGTTTGATCCTTGAGGGGTCTATACCCATTTTGCGCACTGTGTCCTGATAAAGCAGGTTTAGGCTGTTGCCGCCGTCCATAAGGACTCGAGTGAAGTGAAATCCGTTGATGATTGGGTCTAGGACCAATGCGGCGAATCCGCCATGACAGATACTAGTGGGGTGGTCCCTGCAATCGAAGGTGATCGAACGGGAGGACCATGGGTTGAACTTTGGGGCGACTGGCTCCAACGCATATACGTCCCTTAGCGCATGCTTCCGCTCCCTCTTAGGGATGTGAGTTGCGTATATCATGTTCACCGTCCGCACTTGTGGGGGGAACCTCTTCTGTCATCCGGTGTTCGGCTGCCGGGGCTCTTCCTCGTCATCGCTATGTAGCCCCTTATCTTTGTTTTCGGCGTTTAACTTGCCGGCCTGCTTGAACAACTGACATTCCCTGTTGGTGTGGTTGGCTAGTTGTTCAGGGGTGCCATGTATTTGGCATGAGCGATCGAGTATACAGTCCAAACTAGACGGGCCCGGAGTGCTTCTTTTTAATGTCTTTTTCCACTGACCGGGTTTGGAGCCTCTGAATCCGGCATTGACTGCTGTATCCTCGGTATTGTCGCTATTGACACGGCGCTTATGTTTGTAGCGACGTGACCTGCCATTGCTATCCTTGGTATCTAAAGTACCGTGGTTCTTTGATATGTTATTGCTGCGAGCCAGCCAGCTATCTTCTCCCGCGCAAAAGTTGGTCATGAGTGTCGTGAGGGCTACCATAGATTTCGGCTTTTCCTGGCCAAGGTGCCGGGGAAGCCACTCGTCGCGGATGTTGTGCTTAAAAGCTGCTAGGGCCTTTGCATCCGGATAGTCGATGATTTGATTTTTCTTTGTTAGGAACCGTGTCCAGAATTGCCTGGACGATTCCTCTGGCTGCTGAATTATGTGGCTCAAGTCATCAGCATCTGGTGGTCGCACATAGGTGCCCTGGAAGTTGTCGAGGAATGCGGCTTCCAAATCTTCCCAACAGCCAATGGATTCTGTTGGCAGGCTGTTGAGCCAATGCCGAGCTGGTCCTTTGAGCTTGAGTGGGAGGTATTTGATGGCATGTAGATCATCACCGCGGGCCATGTGGATGTGCAGGAGGAAGTCCTCGATCCATACCGCAGGATCTGTTGTGCCGTCGTATGATTCGATATTTACGGGTTTGAAACCCTCTGGGATTTGGTGATCCATTACTTCGTATGTGAAGCATATGGGGTGTGCGGCGCCTCTGTAGTGGGCTATGTCACGACGCAGCTCAAATGAGTCTTGTCCGCTGTGTTCGGCCCGGCCAGATTTACTTTTACTGTATCCAGCGTGATGGCTATCGTCTCACGTAGTGGCGCACCCACATGATCCGTAGATTGATCTTGCATGTTTTGCTTTGTCCTCCAATACGTCTCGCAGGTGTGGCGTATTTCCCCATCCCTTGACATTTTTATTTGAATGGCATCAGGGTGCAGGCTGAATTTTTGGCTGAAATGCCTCTCTGTCGCGGCCGTGAGGTGGCCGATCAGCCGCGTCATATGCTGGAGATGTTGGTTTTAATGCTTCCTCCTCCAGTCGGGGTAGCAACCTGCGCTTTGGGTAACTCTTGGAGGGGCGTTCGAGTTCATATTCCTCGGCCGCAAGGAGTTCGGTCCATCTGTCAGCTAGTCAATCTTGATCAGCTTGAAGCTGCTGCTGCTTTTTCTTAAGGCTATTTGCCGTGGCTATAAGCCGGCGCTTGAAGCGCTCTTGCTCGGCGGGATCCTCCGGCATGAAAAATTCGTCGTCGTCGAGGCTTGCCTCGTCTTCGGAGGGAGGCATGTAATTATCATCCTCCGCCTCTCCATCTGCCGCTCTCTCGGGAGGGCTGGCTTCTCCATCCTCCTGCTCTAAATCTTGCTCGAGGGGATTGTTGTCCTCTTCGGCACTATCTGGAGTATTATTATCTCATGTGCCAATGTCACTGCTTTTGCTTTGGCGAGACTTAGAGCGGCGCCGCTGACGTCGGCGCTTGGGTTGCTTCTTGGAGGGGTCATCCTCCACTGTCTTGTCGCCATTGCCTTCTTTGGGTGTGTCCACCATGTATATATCATATGATTAGGTGGCTGTCCAGTGCCCTGTGGGCAGTGGTTCCTCTTCGTCTCCCGCATCGTCGTCCATGCCATCGATGTCTTCAGAGTCGAATTCGAGCATGTCGGCCAAATTGTCGACAGTGGCTACTAAGTGGGTGGTGGGTGGGCGGCGAATTTCTTCGTCATCCACATCCCAATCCTGCCGAACATAGTTCGGCCAAGACTCTCCTGACAGGGAGAGAGACCTTAATGAGTTCAGTATGTTGCTGAAGGGCGAGTTCTGAAAGATATCCGCGGAGGTAAACTCCATGATCGGCGCCCAGTCGGATTCGATAGGCACGGGCGCAGGCGGTTCGGAGTCCGTGGCCGGGGAAGAATCCGGTAATTTGGCGTCACGACTCTCGTGAAGGGTAAGGTCGATATTCGGCTCGATCGCCACTGAGAATGCGGCCTCCATGGCAGGGTCTATCCACCCATCCATGGATGACGCAATTGGCTCCAAATTGAGGGTCGGAGCGGTTGCCGGTGGGGTCCCATGAACACTGTCCAATGGTAGAGCTAAATCATGCTCATCGTGACCGTGTGGCGCACTCGGACGGGGCTCGAATCCGTCGAAGATCAAGTCTCCACGGATGTCGGCCGTGTAGTTTAAGCTTCCAAACCTGACCTGGTGGCCAGGGGCGTAACTCTTGATCTGCTCCAGGTGGCCAAGCGAATTGGCCTGCAGTGCGAAGCCGCCGAATACAAAGATCTGTCCGGGGACTGCATCGCAATTGATGATCGAAGGAGCCATCAAGCCTAACAGTGACAACACAGAGGAACTCTCAATGAAAGCACCAATGTCGGTGTCAAAACCGGCGGACCTCGGGTTGGGGGTCCCAAACTGTGCGTCTAGGCGGATGGTAACATGAGGTAGGGGACACGATGTTTTACCCAGGTTCGGGCCCTCTTGATGGAGGTAAAACCCTACGTCCTACTTGGTTGTTCTTGAAAATATGAGTAGTACAAGAGTAGATCTACCACGAGATCAGAGAGGCTAAACCCTAGAAGCTAGCCTATGGTATGATTGTATGTTGGCCTACGGACTAAAACCCTCCGGTTTATGTAGACACCGGAGGGGGCTAGGGTTACACAGAGTTGGTTACAAGGAAGGAGATCTACATATCCGTGTTGCCAAGCTTGCCTTCCACGCCAAGGAGAGTCCCATCCGGACACGGGAGGAAGTCTTCAATCTTGTATCTTCATAGTCCAACAGTCCGGCCAAAGGATATAGTCCGGCTGTCCGGATACCCTCTAATCCAGGACTCCCTCAACACTGATGCACAGAGATCGGACTGTTTGAGGTCCGGTTGATACAAGATGGTATCAGAGTACACGCTGACTGTAGGACACGACCACTAAGCCAAAACCCTAGATCACTACTCTCTTCTCATTTCTGACTCTTCTCCCTTTTCTACTCTTTAGGTTGGCGGACATGAGGAACAAGTTTGCACAACCGAATGAAGACACACCCTTTGGATAAAACTTGAAGGAAGTCACTAAGTACCTGAACATTGGAATACCAAGCTTCACCGGGACCTACAATGCCAATTTACTAGAAGAGGAGCGCTGGATGATCCAAGTTCAAATTCCAGGAAGGACGTTCATGCCGGTCACTAAGCCCATAGAGTTTTCATTTGATGCACCCACCTGGAGTCTAGGCAAGAGCATGGCATCCCGCATCACCATGGGACGCATTGGAGAAGTTTACCACAAGGATCTTAATGATACTATCTATCAGATTTGTGGGCGCCGAGATGAGCAATGGGAGATGATCAGCACCATGAAGGATAGATCTACTACAGCTTTCATCCAGGAGTTAAACCAGCACATTCGTCGCCAGGAGAACCAGATGTGCGCAGGCATGATAGATCTAAAGAAGGCAATGACAAGGATCACAGAGCTTGAAGAGGAACTCAAGGCTACCCGCGAAGATTATGAGGAGGAAATCGTCGTACTAGTGGAGAAGAATGGATGACCTGACAAGGAAGCTAGGAGTATTCATGGGAGACCCCGCGCCAGGAGAAGAAGATGACGATTCCACTTGCCCGGAGAACTACATCATCATCAACGACACCGACTCGGACCCCGATGATAGCGATGATGACTTTGTTGATGAAGCTGGAGTGGATATTATGGAGTCTTCTACCGATCAATTTTACTAGTCGACCACCATAACAGTAGTAGTATTCCCCCATGTATATAGTATAGTCCGAGCACTTTGTAACGATAATTCACTACCAGAAAAAGGGCTATAGATGGGATTGACACTAATGGCGCACCAGACAAGCGGTGCGCCATTAGTATATACTAATGGCGCACCACCTTCTAATACGCCATTAGAGTTGAAACTACTAATGGCGCACCTGGCCCAGGGTGCGCCATTAGTATCAAAAAAAAAATTTAACTAGTGCGCCTGTCCAAACATACTAATGGCGCATCCAGACACAGTGCGCCATTACTAGTTGTAACTAGTAATGGCGCACCTGCCGGAAAGTGCACCACTAATGTTGTTTTTTTATTATATTTTTTATTCCCTTTTTTGCAAAACTATTAATGGCGCACTACTCCACCGTGCGCCATTACTAGTTTAAACTAGTAATGGCGCACTGTGGGACAGTGCGCCATTAGTATGTTTTTTTTGCAAAACTACTAATGGCGCACCACCAGAAGGTGCGTCATTAGTAACCTGGATTACTAATGGCGCATTTAGAGTTGGTGCGCCATTAGTAAGTGGGCAGCAACAAGATATTTTGGACAGCCTCTCCTACCCACACTCACTTTCTCCCCACTTCATTCTCTCCACCTCCTCCTTGTCTCGGGTGCTCCTCTTTTTCACCTCATTTCCACCATAGATTCATTCAATTTAAGTGGTTAAATTACCTTGTTTTGATAGGTAAGTAAGGGGGGAAGCTATATTTATGTTGTTCTCCCTACAACAATGTGCACATGCACTTTTTATGGCCTAGCTAGATCTATGTATGTTC
Organism: Triticum urartu; assembly: GCF_003073215.2. NCBI lineage: Eukaryota > Viridiplantae > Streptophyta > Magnoliopsida > Poales > Poaceae > Triticum > Triticum urartu. Next base: position 86,047,079 of record NC_053025.1, on the reverse strand, counting down.
ATGGTGTTGCATATGTTTGTGGTGTTGCATATGTGTTTGTGTTTGGAGGTGTACCAGTATTTGAAATGCGATAGTTGCCAATATTTTGCCGGAATGTTGATTCATTTCCGTTTCGGCGAGAATTTTGGCATTAAGCATTCTTTTTGGTCCTATTTTTAGGGAAAGTCATGCCAAATTTTTTCTTGGTTCTAAAATATCGTTTTGCTCTACCCCGCAGGTGACCATGGTCCGCATGATGACCGAAGGCATCGTGAATAGGTTTTTGAGGTCCGCGAAGGCCGAGATGCTTCAAAAGAACGAGATGGAGATAAGATGTCCGTGTCGAAGATGCAAGCTGAAGAGCCTTATTGCGGACCCGGAATCCGGGCAGGTGCGGGACCACCTGCTCTTGCGTGGTTTCATGGATGGCTATCGGTGGCAAGGTGATGAAGATGACTACGAAGTCGTCCATGGGGGTCGGGCAAGAAATGAGGAAGGGCAGCAAGACAACCACCGCGGCTCGGGCGGGCGAGAAGACGAAGAATCCCCAGGAGATGATCACGACAGTGATGCTGTACACAGTCATCATGTAGAAGATGCAGGACATGATGATGAGGAAGATGCCGGAGCAGACGATGGGCATGATCATGAAGATGATGATGCCAGCGGAGCAGACGACGCTGGACCATCGATGGGCTGGGTGCAGGACCCTCATATTCAAGAGCTGCTTCTCAAGCAGACGGATAACGCAAGAGTTGCCGCCCGAGAGAAAGCCAAGATGGATCAACTTGAGTTAGACACGGTTACTCCATTGTATGAAGGATGCAGGCCCGAGGATACCCGCCTGAAAGTAACGCTCATGGCTCTGGAGATGAAGGTAAAACACAAAATGACCGACGCATGCTTCGACGAGAACATGTCATTCTGGCACCAACGTCTTCCCGAGGGGAACAAGTGCCCGACCAGTTTGGAGGAGGCGAAGAAAATCGTGTGTCCTCTGGATTTACCGCACGTGAAATACCATGTTTGCATGAACAATTGCATCATTTATCGGGACGAGCACGCGGAGTCTACCATATGTCCAGTGTGCGGCGTCACTCGATACAAGAAGAGGAAGAAAGCTCCTCGAAAAGTGGTGTGGTACTTTCCGATCACTCCTCGTCTGCAGCGGTATTTCGCGGACCCTAAGGTAGCAAAGCTCCTGCGTAGGCACGCGGATAGGGAGGAGAAGAAGCGAGAAGATGAAGCAAATGATCCGGAGATAGATAAAAAAGACAAGATGCTGAGTCACCCTAAGGATGCGAGCCAGTGGCAAGCGTTGAACTTCGAAGACCCAGAATTTGGGAACGATCCAAGGAACATCGTGCTGGGCGCGAGCACCGATGGAGTCAATCCGTTTGGCAGCCAAAGAAGCACACATAGCACCTGGCTTGTGTTTGTGTGGATGTACAACCTTCCCCCCTGGTTGTGCATGAAGAGGAAGTACATTCACATGAGTATGCTAATTGAAGGACCGAAACAACCAGGGAACGACATCAATCTGTATCTGGGGCTGCTGAAAGAGGAGCTTGACACGCTGTGGAAAACGCCAGCCAATACGTGGGACGCCGCAGAGAAAGAATATTTCCCTATGAGAGCCGCGCTGCTCACGACGGTGCACGTCTATCTCGGTTACGGATATGTCGCGGGGCAGGTGGTCCATGGATTTTCTGGATGCGTCAGGTGCATGGATGACACAACGTATCGCCAGCTAGATAGAGATCCCGGGTCTTCGAAAACCGTGTTCATGGGACATCGGAGGTGGCTTCGCGACGATGACCCGTGGAGAAAACGCAAGGATCTGTTCGATGGTGAAACCGAACCCCGAGGACGCCCGCGTATGAGGAGCGGCGAGGAAATAGACGAGCTGTTGAAAAATTGGAAAGACTGCCCATTGCCGGGAAAGAAGCAAAAGGCGCCAGAGCCGGGAAAGAAGCGAAAGGCGCCAGAGCCGCTGCTGAAGGTATGGAAAACGAGGTCTGTTTTCTGGGACTTGCCGTACTGGAAGATCCACCATGTGCCTCACAGCCTTGATGTCATGCATATCACGAAGAACGTGTGCGAGAGTCTGCTTGGTACCCTGCTCAACATGCCAGAGAGGACCAAAGATGGGCCGAAAGCAAGGGCAGACTTGAAATCAATGGGCATCAGGCAGGAGCTTCACGCTATATATGATGATCATGATGATGATGATGATGATGATGATGATGATGATGATGAGGCAAAGCAGGACACGGAAAGTCATCGCAAAGGCAAGAAGGCCAAGAAGACCGGAAATGACTACCCTCCCGCCTGCTTCACTCTAAGTCAGGAGGAGATCGAGCAGTTTTTCACCTGCCTCGTAGGAGTAAAACTTCCTTACGGTTACGCGGGGAAGATAAGCAGGTACCTAGACCCAGCGAAGCTGAAGTTCAGCGGGATGAAGTCTCACGACTGTCACGTGCTGATGACGCACATACTTCCAGTTGTAATCCGTGGGATCATGGACGCGCACGTCCGTGAAACCCTATTTGGCCTATGCAACTTTTTCGACGTCATCTCTCGGAAGTCTGTTGGCGTGAGGCAACTCAGAAGGCTACAGGAAGAGATCGTGGTGATACTATGCGAGCTTGAGATGTACTTCCCGCCCGCATTCTTCGACGTTATGGTGCATCTGCTGGTCCATATCGTGGACGATATCATCCAACTCGGGCCGACGTTCCTGCACAGCATGATGCCGTTCGAAAGGATGAATGGTGTCATCAAAGGATACGTTCGCAACATGTCACGTCCAGAGGGAAGCACAGCCAGAGGCTTTCTGACCGAAGAGTGCATCTCCTACTGCACGAATTATCTAGGCATCGAGAACCCCATTGGTCTGCCCGTCAACAGGCACCTCGGCAGGCTCGCTGGATGGGGTCACCGTGAGGGTCGTCGCGAAATGCATGTTGACTTCGAGGGTCGACTCGCCGACTTTGAAAGAGCAAACCTAGTCGCGCTACAACACATAGACGTGGTCGATCCTTGGGTGGTACAGCACAAAACCTTTATTAAGAAGATGTACAATGACTGAGGCCAACAGAGGACGGACGGAGATATACTCAAAGAGCACAACTCAAGTTTCACGCATTGGTTCAAGCAGAAGCTTCTGCCGTACCCTTTACATGAGGATTCTTCCGCGAAAGAACAACTCATATTCGCCTTGTCACAGGGCGCCGAGCACAACCTGATGACCTATGAGGCATACGATATCAACGGCTACACATTCTACACCGAGGCCAAGGACATGAAGAGTGATGGTTATCAGAACTCCGGGGTAACGATGGAATCCTACACCGGTAACGACAAGGACAGATACTACGGAAGGATCGAGGAGATCTGGGAGCTGAGCTACGCTGGAGAGAAGGTCCCGATGTTCCGTGTCAGATGGGCCAAGAGCGTCCTAAAAGAAGACCGGTATTTCACCACCATGGTTATACCCGAAGCCAAATCCAAGACCGCGGGCGCAAACGTCACCGCGAAAAATGAGCCATGGGTACTGGCTTCCCAAGTGGACCAATGCTTCTTCATTACCGACCCGTCAAAGCCCAGTCGTGTTGTCGTGAGGAGAGGCAAAAGGAAGATCATCGGAATGGATGGAGTAGCCAATGAGCAAGACTTCGACAAGTACGGCGACCCGAGGATCGAACATGACGACGATGATGAAGTAGCAGCATACACCACAAGAAGAAGCAAGACCACCCTACCTAAAGGACGTCCGTTCCATAGAAGAACTCCATTTGCGAAAAAGAAGGGCAAGAAGATTGTGAACAGATAGCTTTTAAATCGTAGCCTTCATTTCTCGATTGTATTTAAATCGTAGCCTTCATTTCTTGATTGTATTTCATGGGCACTTTTTGAACTATCATGAATATTTTTAAATTTCATGGACACTCGATCGTGATCCCCCTCCATCTCGATCGCTATCCCACATCGCCAGATCCGGTCCCCCTCGCCGTCGAGCACCCCCCGTTCCACCGGCCGCAGCCGACCCCCCGCACCCTCGATTCCCCTACTCAACCGCCGCCGCCGACCCCCCGCACCCCTCCCCTACTCAACCGCCGCCGCCGACCCCCCGCACCCCGCGCACCCTCCCCCGCTCCGCCGGCATTACTGTTTGATGATATTATTTAAAAAATTATTACTGTCTTATAAAAAAATATTACTGTTATGATTTAAACAAGTTTGAACATATTTAAACACATATTTAAACAAGTTTGAAAATTTTGTGGAGCCTGGGAATCGAACCCAGGACCTCCTGGTGTGAGAACTGGCTGCTGACCAGTCGAGCTAGTAGAGGGAACTTGGTGTGTATCAGGTCAGGTGGAAGATAACCTGTTGGCTCGAGCAGAAATCAAAAAAAATACTAATGGCGCACCACGGTGAGGTGCGCCATTAGTATGGATGTACTTATGGCGCACCGAGGGGTGGTGCGCCATTAGTATTGTGCTATTGCTATAAGAAAAAAAACTACTAATGGCGCACCACGGTGTGGTGCACCATTAGTATGGATGTACTTATGGCACACCGAGGGGTGGTGCGCCGTTAGTATTGTGCCGCCCCCATCCATATTTCCAACTGGCCCCTCTCCCTATCCCCTCTCTCTCCCTCGCCCTCGCCCTCGATCCCCTTCCCCTCTCCTCTCCCGACACCGCCCTCTCCTCTCCCGACGCCGCCGCCCCGCCGCCCCGTCGTCCTCGTCTCCCGCCGCCCCGTCGTCCTCGTCTCCTCGGTGCCGCTCTCCCCGTCGCCCCACCTCATTGGACGCCATCGCCCCGCCGCCCTCGTCACCGGTGGCCCAGACGCCGCCCCGTCCACACCACCGTCGCCGGAGCACCACCACCACCCGGACCTCGTCGCCTCCCGGACCTCGTCGCACCACCACCACCCGGACCTCGTCGCCCCACCTCGTCGCCCCGTCCACACCACCGCCCCCGTGAGCTCCCCCTCCTCCTCTCCCCTCTCCCCCTCTGTTGCTTGCTGCTTGCTGCTTTCTGCTTGCTGCTTGAAATGCTGCTTGCTGAAGAAATTTTGTTACAATGCTGCTTGCTGCTTGCTGAAGAAATTTTTAATTTTTTTAAAAATCTATGTGAGATATTCATAGCCATGAAGCCCGGTAGCCTGTAGTTCACTAAACTTATAGCCCAAGACCCAATTTAGATGCTATACCCTTCAGCAACATTGCTTGCTAGAACTACTGTCACATGTGCACTTGGCAGGTAACACTAACTAAACCTAGAATGCAAAAAGGATCACATGTTTTAGAGCAGTATCTTCTACTACAACCTGAGGGTTTTCTTAGCTAAATTAGGCTATGTTCGTTTTGTGTCAGCTACTTGCTGTCCATGTTAACTTCTTTTCATGGTACCCATAGATTTGACTTTCAGTGTTGGTGATTCTGCAGTTGCTGTAGACTACTATAGTGATGAGTGTCTAGCTTTTGTAATCTACACTTTTTGCATAAGGATTTGCATGTGCCTTTGTACCATGAGTGATTCCTCTAATTAGCAGAAACTACTCATTCTTACTCCCCGCAGGTGGCTGGTAGTATCATCCTTGATCTATATTTTTTGGATGGTTAGTCAAAGAGCATGTGATTAATAAATTAGAGGAAGTGCATGTGATTAATAAATTGTGGATACCACTTGCATCTTTTCTATGTACACATGAAAAAGCATGGCAGTTTGCTTCAGTTTGTATGTGTCCAATTGTTTTTTTTAATTTGACTGAAACTATCTATCTTGGTGGCACTTGCATCTCCTGTACATATATACATATGAATCAGCACCACACTTCTCTTCAGTTTGTATGTGTCATTTTTTTTGGTTGAACTTTGACTGAAACCAACTGGATGTACTTGGCATTAATTCAGATTCAGTCATGTACTTGGCATTCAAATAGTATAAATCTGTTCAAATGGTTGTCTAGCCATTATTCTAGCTGATTAGGTTGGTTCTTTAGCTGTCCCCATGTAATTACTCAGCCCGATCAAATTGCCTGGAACTCGTTGGCGAAAACCATTAGTAATTAGATAAGTGAACTTTTGCATCTTATTTTTCACACAAAAACCCTCTTTTGGCACTTGAAAAATGAAAATTTATTTTTTTTATTACAAAAAGTTAGAACCTCCCATGTGCAATCTTGTTTGGCATGCTAAGCACCATGTTTGTGCCAACTATCGTCACATTATATAAAATTGACATGGATATAGCCATGAACTTGGTCATTTGGCTTGAAAGCCATGTACCCTAGGATTTCTTTTCTTTTAGTTCTTTTCTTACAGAAAATTTACTGAAAATTCAGAAACTTGGAGTAACCTGTGGACTGTACTTTTGTGATCTCCTACTCCTGAATTTTCATGTCACTTGTGCTATTGCCAAGCATGACATGGCCATTTTTTATTCTGTTTTTGATGGAGCTTGGTGTGTGTTTTTTTGTACTACTAAGCAACCTATTTTGAAGTGAGTAATCAGCATGAGCAAAAATAGACGTTAGATCTTAGCGCTAATGAGAGATGAAAATGTCACATATATATGGTCTACTACTTGCATACAGAGAACAACCTATGAAGCTGTATTTCTGAAATGTGGTGATGATCTTATCTGCAAGAATGAAAATGATGAGCTATGTTTCTAAAATGTGGTGATGATCTTATCTTAGCTGTATTTCTGAACTGGTAGCTAAGTGTATTACTTGTGATGATGACGCTGCTGCTGCTGTACTACTTGTGATGATGTTGCTGCTGTACTACTTGTGATGCTGCTGCTAGTTGTGATTTTGTCAAGTGATGCTGCTGCTACTTGTGATCTTCTAAAATGACCCCTTTCTCCTGAAACGTTGATTAATTTCCGTTTCGGTTGAGAAATGGGGCACTCCTAGGTCAAGAAAATTAGCAAAGGTCATGCCCAATTTTCTTGACCTAGAAAGTGCCCGATTCTCAACCGAAATAAAAATTAATTTGCTTTAGTGGTTGGATTAGTTTAGTATTTTTTTCACACACTCAGACACCCTTGCTTGCCATGTGTGTGAGAGAGATAGTGAGAGGAGACAAGAAGAAGGGGGTTAGGAAGATGTTGCCTGCTCATCAAAGCTAACCATCTCCCCCTTTTGACCCCTTTTCCTTTGTCTTTTGTGGGTTGCAAGGAAGCTACTGTCTTAGCTAGCTTAGCTTGTGCACAAATCCCAGTGTTACAATCTAGAAAATTAGCCTGCAAAGATGAGGTCCCATGCTGGCTGTACCACTGCATCATGCAACAGTGCCTTCAAGATCCAAGGCAATATCACAAACATCATAGGAAATTTGACCAAACTCACAACCTTGTATCTTTGCAGCAACCAACTTTCTAGACACACCCCTCAAGAACTAGGTTACCCTGAGAACGTGGACTTGGACCTTAGCAACAACACACTAACAGGTTCTATCCCAAAACACCTAGGCAATATCACAAACATCTCTCAATTGTTCCTTGACAATAACCAACTTTTTGGTGACATTCCTCGAGAATTAGGTTATTTGGTCAACTTAGAGATCTTGTTCCTTGACAATAACCAACTTTTTGACCAAACTTTGTTCCTATTTAGAGAGAAACATGGCCAACAACGATGAGGCCGGGGGTTCGCGCGTCAAGCCATTCTGGGAGCTGTCCCAGGAGATGGAGGAACAACCTCACTTGTATGAGGACGCCGCCTTCCCCACCGATCCTGAGACCACTGATGGTACCGCCGAGGATGACCCCACTGATGCCACCACTGATGGTGCCGCCGAGGATGCCACCACTGATGATGGCGGCGCACGCACAGATGGCAGCCAACCGAAGAGGCAACGGAAGGACCGGCGCCCGACCGTGCTCCGCACCCTCAAGGAGGAAGTTACTGAAGTGGACTCCGACGGGAATCCAACGGCGCCCGAACGAATAGTCAAGGGGTACTCGCTTCAGCTCGGGTGCATTCTCCAGAGCACCGTCTCGATCAACACCGAGAACCTGAGGCATCCTGACCGAGGGAATTTGCGCAACCTCCTCTTCACGAAGCTGCACGAACGATACAAGTTCCCCGCTGAATTTGAAAACACAAGCCTCAAAGGGAATAAAGTGAACAATGCTGCCCTCACGAAGATGAGCAAGGCCCTGTCTACTTGGAAAAGCAATGTGAAGAGAATGATCGAGAAAGGTGAGAGTTATGAGAAGATCAAGGAGAAAAATCCTTCGATCACCGAAGATGACTACAACGACTTCAAGATCAATTGCTCGAGCACCGCAAACTCCGAATCAAGTAAGTGGGGGAAAGAAATGCGAGAGCTGAACTTAGGGGAACACACACTCGGTCCCGGCGGTTACAGAGTGGCGGAGCCTATATGGGACAAGGAGGAGGCGGACCATGCCGAGCAAGGCCTACCGCCCCTCTTCGATAAATACGGTGACAAGCAGACCAGGAACTTTGTCAGGGCCCGGTACAAGAAGGACCCGAAAACAAAGGAGCTTACCACGGATCCGAAGACCAGGGCGCTTGAGCTTGTTCTGGTAAGGAATACACCCCCGCGTAATTAGCTCCATATGGTTGCATTCTAATTAATGAAGCCAAATTTCTAAATGGTTCACATTCCTTCCGCAGGCGACTGAAAGCAGTAGCGCGGGGTCAACTAAGAGCAACCCTTGGGACACCACTCTAAATAGGGCGTTGAATGTAATGAAGAACAAGGATAAGCTCAGTAAGCCGACGTCAGCTGGTCGTGTGGCCGGCAAAGGCTTGTCGACAAAATGGTCGTCATACTATAACACTGTTGGGCGAAAGGAGAAAAAGACCAGCTCGGAAAGCCAGGCGCACGAGGTTCAAGAACTCAGGGCACAGGTGGCGCGGATTCCGGAGATTGTCCAAGAGCAAGTGCAACAACAACTCGGAGCGACAATCACCGCCATTGTGCCTACCTTGATCCAGGGGATTAGTGCGTGGATTGCGGGAGGCCAACAGGGGCCGCCCCCGATTCCTAGCTTCACAGCCAGCAACTCGCAGAATGCGATGGCGGGGCCATTGGTGTCTCCAGCGGAGGTGGCATTGGTGTCTCCGACGCCGGCACGGGAGCTTAATGCACCCGGGTGTACGTCGGCCGGCACCTCTGCAGCAAGCGGCCCCTCCGTCAACTGCACGCCCACCGTTGGCGGTGCCTCGACATTAGCCGAGCTCGACGCCATCATCATGGTATCTAATTAAGCCTCTCTTGGCCGAGGACTTCATCTCCTTGCCTTTGACTGGGCAAGCCTGACGCCCTACATGTTTTCGCAGGGCGCCGCCGACGTTCCGTGCACTCTCCTACACTTCGTGAACAACGAGTTGGTCGATGTCGCCAAGGGCAAAATCGTTCAACCGGGCAACCCCTTGTTCCACGGTACCCAGATGCCACCCAACTTGTTTAGGGTTCAACTGGTTCGGGTGCTGCCAGGCTGCGATGAGTTGTTACCTCCGATTCGACCCGTCGGGGCCAACGATGATGACGTGATGACCCTCAGCGCCTGCTTGAGCTGGCCCCTGCTTTGGCCGAAGAGCCAGATTCGTTTGGGGGCGGGGGACACCACCCCAAAGACAACACCGCCAGTCGTGCCGGTGCCAAGTCGGCCCCATGGCAGGACTGTCGCAACGGTGCCGGACATCCCTATGCCAGTGGATCCAAACATGCATATGGCACAGGATCAGAACGACGACGACGACGATACATTTGCCAACGTCGACCAGTACTTTGCCGATCATGGGTACGGTGGCGACTTCATGGGGCCTCCTTCTCAAGAACCCAACCCAACAAAAGACGTGCGCGATCTAGCTGGTACCACAGAGAAGCGAAGTTGCAACAGGCGTCGTCTGCAGTTCAGCTCTCAAGAGACGCCTCCAGCTGCCGACTTCATCGAGCCTCAGATAGGCGAGGTGCGAAATATGATCAGCCCCAACACACTCAAGAAGGCGGTCTGTGAGCAGAACTCGGTCCCATTACAGGAGAAGAAGAAGGCACGCAAAAGAAAGACTAACAAGGGTGCGGGCCAGCCGGCACCGAGTACGATCCGTGCTCAGGACGGGCCACCTTCACCTGAGGATATCTCGAGGAGGGTGCATGTGGTGGGTAGGCCGATGCTACCGAGAAATATGCTCGATGCTGCAACCGGTGCTATGCGGAGTCTGCATGACAGTCTTCTTTCTTTGGAGAAGCGGTGTCTCGGAGAGAAGGATGTGGCATACCCGGTTTTCGCGGCCAATGTGCCAGAGGGCAAGGGCTTTGTGGATAACTCCATCGGGGGTACGATCGTCCTGCGGTTTGGTGACATCCACGCTATGTTGAACCTTCATCCGCTGCACTACACCTTCGTTTGGCTATTTTCGCTGAGTATGGAGATGCGGATCATTCGCGACAAGACCCCAGACATCGTGATAGTCGACCCCTTCTACATGCGTGCCAAGATCTTGGGCAGCGCTGGGGACCGGCAAGTCGCGAGTTCTTACCTCGAAGGCGTCATTCTGGCAAACCAAGATAAGGATAACTTCCTCATGCCTTACTTTCCCGAGTAAGTCCTCCCCTCAACCGCCCCATAACATATGAATTCTTAGATTTCGATCGTTTTTCTTTTAACATTCCGTGTTTTCTGTAGTGACACACGTTGCACGCTCATCCTCCTAAGCCCCAAATATTCCATGGCCACGTATATCGACCCGGACCGTCAGTCGAACGTAGCCTACACAAATGTCAAGAAGGTTCTTGATGATGTTCTCCCCGGCTACGTCAAATCTGGAGGCACCTTCACCAGGCCTATTCGTAAGTACGACAAGCACGTGTTCTCCCACAATACGATGTTCTACTGCGTCAAGCAGCCGCCTGGCAGTCAGAAGGGTGCCTACTACGCCATCCATCACATGCGGGCGATCGTACGGGACCATCATCAATTTCTGCTACCGAGTAGACTCAAAGATTGGGCCACGAGCGTGTCGGCAATCCAGGACGCAGACATCAGACAAGAATTCTTTCGCATCCAGTCGGAGTTTGCGGAAATCATCCATCAAGATGTCCTTCGTACCGCGGGGCAGTTCTACCTCAGAAATCAACTGTCCAACAGTGACATCGACACAATCCTACAAATGCAGGCTGACAACGCCCGTTGTTTCATGACTCCCACGATAGACGGCGGCTTCATCCACGCTCCGGTCCCTTGAGTCGAGTCAAAAGCAGTGATGTTGTGTCTAGTTTTGAAACATCGATTGGCTCATGTTGTAATTAAACTTTAATGAACTTGTAGTATGTCTCTTTGGTTTCGAGAGTCGTTCAACTTAGATGTAATCGATGCTATTAATGTCTTGCTTTTCTCTTCCGATTGTTCTGTTGCATACTTATATATGGCTTATGTATTGTCTATGAATTGGTACTAACGTTTCGTTTGGCTACTGCATAGCGACGCCGTGGTATGTCGTGTACAAGGGTAAGGTTCCCGGAGTCTACGACGACTGGGAGGAGTGTCGGAGACAGGTTCACCGATTCAGCGGTAACAGTTACAAAGGGTACGCCACTAGGGCCGAGGCCGAATCTAGATACGCCTGCTATCTAGCGGGAGAGGGGAGGGAGCGTTGGAGGAACCGGATGAAGACGAGTTTCATCGTGATGATGCTCATCGTGATGACCGCAGCTCTCTTCTATGTGATGGTAGTTTAGATGATCGATATCGACTTGTAATGTGAAGACAAACTCGCGGTCTCGAGACTTGTAATATAATGTTCTATCTTTGTTCGGTCTTTTCAATTCGGAGACTAATATGATGAATTGTATTCGGAGACTAAAATGATGAATTATATTCAGAGACTAATCTTCTATTGTATTCGATGAATCTGTTGTTGATGTGTGTTGTCTATATTTTGTCCAATTATACATTTTGTAACCTGTGCAAAAAACAGAAAATAAAAAAATAAAAAAAACCTAATATTCATACTAATGGCGCATCACATCATAGTGCGCCATTAGTATGCCAAAGGATACTAATGGCGCATCATTAAACAGTGCGCCATTAGTATGCCGAAGTTACTAATGGTGCATCCTGTTGTCGTGCGCCATTAGTATGCCAAAGCACCTGGGTATACATGGCCCCCTGGGAGGCATACTAATGGCGCACTATTGTATATACTAATGGCGCATCTGAGGTGCGCCATTAGTATACCAGATACTAATGGCGCACCAGTGGTGCGCCATTAGTAAAATATACTAATGGCGTGCTACTAATGGTGCACCACTAATGCACCATTAATGGCCAAATTAGGTGCGCCATTAGTAGGCCTTTTCCTAGTAGTGATTAGACCGATTATATGCCCTTGTTTGAATTGATTGAAGTGATATGATTGTGTTTGTCTCATGTGCATATGGGTAGTGTTTTCCCCCTAGAACCCCATTCTACTCTGTTTTCTCATCTTTTCTAAACCCATCAGATGCCTCTGAGACACGAAAATGGATTTGCATTCCCATCGGAGCTCACCAAGTTGATCCAGCAGTAGAATGCATTGATGCAAATACTAGTCCAGAATCAGAATCAGGGGAACAACAACAATAACAACAACAACCCACCACCACCACCACCTGTTGATCACTTAGACCGATTTCTAAGGCTGAATCCGCCGGTGTTCTCCAGTAGCACCGAGCCGATAGTTGCAGATGATTGGCTCCGCAAGATTGGAAGGCACTTGACCACTACAGGATGCACAGATGCGTAAAGATTGTGTTTTGCCTCACATCATCTTGATGGACCCGCAGCAGCATGGTGGGAGAATTACACCGTCACCTATCCCATCGACAATGTTACATGGGACCAGTTTCAGTAGGCTTTTCGCACAGCCCATGTATCAGCAGGAGCTATGGCCATGAAGAAGCATGAGTTTCGCAACTTACGCCAAGGAGGACGCACCTTGCCCAGTATGAGGATGACTTTAGCAAGCTAACACGTTATGCCCAGATGACATTGCTACGGATGCAGCAAAACAGGAGAAGTTTCTGGAAGGACTGGATGATGAGCTGAGCATGTAGTTGATGGTAGCAACCTTTAATAACTACCAAAAGTTGGTGGATAGAGCTCTCATGATTGAAGGGAAGCAGCAACAGATTGACAACCGTAAGAGGAAGTATGGACACGGGAAATATAATTCTAGAGCTCAGCAGAGACCCCGTTTTACCCCAAACTCGGGAGGACCCCTTCAACATAACCATGGAGGTCACAACCACAATGGAGGGATTGCGCACAATCATAGTGGCCCCAGGAATGCAAATGGTAATGGAGGAAGCAACGGCCAGAACCGTACCAACCCTCCAACGCCCGCCAAGAAGGATCTATGTCACATAACTTGTTTCAAGTGCGGGAAGAATGGACATTATGCCACAGAATGTTCTGAAGCAAACAATGGAAATGGCAATGGAAGCTCTGGGAAGAAGCCCAACCCTTTCAACAGGGGAAAAGTGAACCACGTTAGCGTGGAGGAGATTGAAGCGCAACCCGATGCAGTAATAGGTAAGTTTGTGATTAAGTCATTTACTGCAATCGTTCTTTTTGATACTGGTGCATCGCATTCATAAATATCAAGGGGATTTGTGGATAGTTTAAACTGCCAACCCAAACCCTTAGGACACCCATGCTAGTAACCTCGCCAGGAGCAGAGTATATGGCTAGTCTTTGGTGTGATCGGTTACCATTCAGGATTGGTAACTACCTGTTTCCCTCAGACCTAATAGTATTGGAGTCACAAGGACTAGATGTGATATTAGGCATGGATTGGCTATCTAAGTATGAAGGGAACATTGACTGCGCTAGTAAGTCGATTTTGCTTACCACCCTAGAAGGAAGAAGGATCAAGTATGTATCCCGGCATGTGCCGAATCGGACTCAACTGAATTCCTTATCAGGAGTTGTACATGAGGAAGTACCAGTGGTGAAGGATTTCCCGGATGTATTTCCAAAAGAGTTGCCAGGCATGCCACCAGATAGAGACATCGAGTTTCTGATTGAGCTTTTGCCAGGCACAGGGCTAATATCTAAGAGACCGTACAGGATGCCCGCACAGGATTTAGAGGAAATTAAGAAGCAGATTAAGGAGTTACTGGATAAAGGATACATCCGCCCAAGCTTGTCACCGTGGGGATCACCAGTACTTCTAGTGGAGAAGAAGGATGGATCGTTGAGGATGGTTGTTGATTATCGAGGATTGAATGAGGTGACGATCAAGAACAAGTACCCACTGTCGATGATCAATGATTTGTTTGACCAACTACAAGGAGCTAAGGTTATTTCCAAGATCGATCTGCGATCAGGGTACCACCAATTGAAGATTCGAGAGCAGGATATACCTAAGACAGCTTTTACCACAAGGTACAAGCTATATGAGTATACCGTTATGTCATTTGGACTGACTAACGCACCTGCCTATTTCATGAACATGATGAACAAGGTGTTTACGGAGTTTTTGGATAAGTTCGTCGTGGTGTTCATCGATGATATTCTGGTGTACTCGAAGAATGAAGAGGAACATAAGGAGCATTTGTGTTTGGTACTTGGGAAGCTCAGAGAACACCAGTTATATGCCAAGTTCAGCAAGTGTTAATTTTTGTTGAAGGAAGTTGGATTCCTCGGACATGCTATATCCAGAGAAGGAATAGCAGTAGACCCTACCAAGGTTGTCACTGTGACAAATTGGGAAGCACCCACGTCAGTTGGAGAGATCCGGAGTTTTCTTGGACTCGCAGGATACTACCGGAGGTTCATAGAGAATTTCTCAAAGATTGCAAAGCCCATTACGGAGTTGTTGAAGAAGGACACCAAGTTTATTTGGACTGAGGAATGTGAGGCCAGCTTCCAGGAGTTGAAGAAACGCTTGGTTACAGCTCCAGTGTTGATTCTTCCAGATCAACACAAGGATTACCAGGTGTATTGCGACGCTTCTCGTCGAGGACTTGGAGGAGTGCTTATGCAGGAAGGAAGAGTTGTATCTTATGCCTCACGATAGCTCAAACCTCATGAGTTGAATTATGCTACCCATGATTTGGAGTTAGCAGCCGTAGTGCATGCGTTTAAGAGATGGAGACATTTTCTCATCGGAAACCATTGTGAGGTGTACACAGATCGCAAGAGTTTGAAGTATATCTTCACGTAGAAGGAGTTGAATCTCAGACAGGGGAGATGGTTGGAGCTCATCAAGGATTATGATATGAAGTTGCTTTATCATCCCGAAAAGGCTAACGTAGTAGCCGATGCGTTGAGCCGCAAAAGCCATGTCAATACACTCATGACCGGAGAGTTACCCAAGGAGTTAGCGGAGGATCTTCGTGAGCTATGTTTGGAAATAGTTCCGAGAGGTTATGTAGCAGCATTGGAGATTCATTCCACCTTGATGGATAAGATCAAGGAAGCTCAGAAGACGGACAAGGAGATTACTGAGATAAAGGAAAGAATGAGAAAGGGAAAAGCTAAGTGATTTCATGAGGATGAGCACAATACCCTATGGTTTGAGGATCGCGTTTATGTGACTAATGATCCAGAGATCAGGAAGTTGATTCTACAAGAGGCCCATGATTCGCTGTATTCGATTCACCCAGGAAATACCAAGATGTATCTGGATTTGAAGGATAGTTTCTGGTGGACCGGAATGAAGAAGGATATTGCGGAGTATGTAGCAGTTTGTGATGTATGTCAGAGAGTGAAGGCAGAACATCAGAAGCCATCTAGATTGTTATAGCCATTGCTGATACCCGAATGGAAGTGGGATAAACTAGGCATGGACTTTATCACGGGATTACCCAGGACTCATTCAGGATATGACTTGATATGGGTTGTAGTCGATAGTTTGACGAAGGTAGCTCATTTCATCCCAGTGAAGACCACTTACACCAGTGCTAAGTTGGCCAAGATATACATGACTAGGATCGTATGTCTACATGGAGTTCCGGGGACCATTGTATCAGATAGAGGAACCCAATTTACCTCAAAGTTTTGGAATCAGTTGCATGAAACTTTGGGAACCGGGCTAGAGTTCACTACAGCCTTTCACCGACAGACAGATGGACAGACTCAGAGAGTCAATCAGATTTTGGAGGACATGTTGAGAGCCTGTGCGCTAGATTATGGATCTAGTTGGGATGACAATTTGTCTTATGCAAAGTTCTCTTACAACAACAGCTATCAAGCCAGTTTGAAGATCGCCCCTTTCGAAGCATTGTACGGAAGGAGGTGCAGGACACCATTGTTGTGGGACGAAGTTGGAGACCGTCAGTTATTTGGACCAGATTTGATTAAAGAGTCTAAAGAGAAGGTTAAGCTGATTCGCGATAGACTCAAGGTAGCCCAGTCTAGGCAGAAGAGTTATGCGGATTCTAAACGCAAGGAGACAGTTTACGAAGTTGGAGACAGAGTGTATCTTCGTGTATCACCACTCCGAGGAGTGAAGTGCTTTGGAGTTAAGGGAAAGTTAGCACCATGTTTTGTGGGACCATACCGTGTTTTGGAATGTATGGGAGAAGTTGCTTACAAGTTGGAATTACCCGAAGGATTGTCAGGAGTTCATGATGTGTTCCACGTCTCTCAGTTGAAGAAGTGCCACGCAGAGATGGCTAATATTCCTCTGAGAGATACAGTGCCACTAGAAGCAATTCAGTTGGATAGCGACTTGACCTACGATGAGAGACCAGTCAAGATCCTTGATTTTGCAAGTAGAGTCACACGCAACAAGGATATCAAGTTCTGTAAAGTCCAGTGGAGCCACCATACTAAGGATGAAGCCACTTGGGAACGAGAGGAAGACCTACAGAAGGATCACCCTCACCTATTTTCTAGCAACTAGAATCTCGAGGGCGAGATTCATCTTAAGGGGGGTAGGTTTGTAACATCCCAAATTTCCAATTTGGAATGTTATGCATTAGATCATCACTGCATATCATATTTCATTGCATTTTGGTTTGATTCTAGAAATTCTACGCAACTCAAGGACCCACGGAGAGAGTTGGGAATTTCGTAATTTTCATATTTGAGTTTTCTCAAATTTTGAAAAGAGGATCGTTTGATTTTAATTATTTTCTCTTCGAATATTTCTTTTATTAAAAAATAAAAGAGAGGGGATAAAATGACTTTCCCAAAATAAAGAAATATTGGAGATTTAATATTAAAATCAAATAAAATTTTATTCGGAGTTTTTATTGCTATTTTATTTGAATTAGGAAAAATATGCATTTTTCAAAATTGCCTTTTAGGCCCAAATAAATGTTCACCTTGTCCGGCATATTTTTAGAGGACGGGGAAAATTTATTTCGGGATTTTTGGAGTCCGTTTAGTATTTCTTTTCTTTCTTTTTTTGCACGTTGGAATATATTTAAAAAAGAAAAGAAAAAAGGAAACCGACCCTGGGCCGTGACCGACCGGGACTCCGCCCGGCCGGCCTTTCAAGCCCGAGGAACCGAGCCCCGCAGCCCACCGCACCGCCCCGCCGAACCCTAGCCGCCGCGCCGCCCCGCTACCCGTTAGCCGCGCCGCCGCCGCCTCGCCTCGCCGTCGCCGCCTAGCCCACCGGAGCCCCGCCGCCGCCCGCCGGACCCTGCCGGACCCAAGGTAGCCTCCGCCGGTTTTTCCTTAGAAACCGATCGTTCTTTTTAAACCCTAGTTTCGGTTTTTTTATTTACTCGGTTTAGATCATTTTTTCGGTTCGGTTAAATAGCGGGCGTTCGTCCGTACGTTCATTTTAACGAACGGTTTTCGCCTATTAGTCATAAACAGCGGACATTCGTTCATTAGCCTGTTCGTCTGTTTTTCTTTTTCTCAGATTTTTTGCGATTATTTCCGATCGTGATTTCTGATCCGATTTTCATTTTACTTTATCTTTTCGCTCGTTAGTCGGAATCAAGCGATTCAAGCGCCTAGATCTTTGTCTCGAAACCCTCTTTTTGTTTAACCAACTTGAACAAGATTTTGAAACAGTAAAATTTGACTTTAGTCCAGATTAGTAATCGTATCTTGTTTCTTTCGCAGTTTGTGTTTCGTTGCTTCGTTCAATTTGATTCTTTTTGCAAACCGGAGTTCTTAAGTTGAACTTTCTGGTTAGATCTTCTTATTTGAGTTTTACCTGTGCTTGTAGTTGAGTGCTTATTGTATGCTTGCTTGTTTGCGATAGAGTACCCGGACTGCGAAGCGTGCAACTACGAGTCTCTAGGTTTAGCGGGTCATCAGCAAGGCAAGTAACACTTTCATCATACCTTTTTACTACCCAGTTTTATTGCATTAGATCAATCCTCAAACACTTGCATGATTAGGATCTAATTTAAATTGTGGGTTTTGGGAAGTAGATGAGGTAGTACCTATTCACCTGTTTATTTTCAAACCTTAGGAGTTACTCCTACGTTGCTTATATTTGCTATGCTATGCTCGTAGACGTGGATTGGGTTTGAGAGTATTCATGACAGATGTGAGTTTGTTAATTAATGGTTCAACTTAAGGTGGCAACTTGAATACAAATCTGGGTGGATTGCTTGTGGACACCTGGAGTACCCAGTGTTGTTCTAGGATATCCTGGAGGACCAGTGTGATCATCCTACGGCCCGCCACCCAGGCTCAAAGGGATCATAAGATTATTCATGCTAGAAACTTCCGTGTGCAACCACAAGCTATTATGGGCTCTAGCATAGTTGAGTAAGTTGCGTGAAGCTCTTGAAGAGGCAGACTAGCAGATGTAGTGGGTTGTAGGTGGTATAGTCTACCCAGAGTAGAGAGTTAATGCTTCAGAAAGACTGTGTCTCGAATCTCCGACCATGGATGTATTTGAGTCTTGTGGAGAAAAGTGCGCAAACCTCTGCAGAGTGTATAAATTAATCATGGTTAGCCGTGTCCCCGGTTATGGACATCTTGAGTATCTGGTTCTTGGATTATCATGATTGACCTCATCACTTTTAATATAATTTGATTGGGTTTAATGATGAAGTTTAATCGGGATTGAGTTGGAGGAACCTTCTCAATCTTTAACAACTACCATGATAGTTAAATAAAATTTATTCCTTTGTTGTAGGGGAAATTTGGCTTTTCGCAAAACGTATTAACCATATAGCCTCCACCCACCATATATGCATGTAGGGATAGCAATTATTATGTTCATTATTCTCTTGTGTTACCTTGCCAGCATATGCCATGTGCTGACCCGTTTCGGGCTACAACGTTCATGCTGCAGACTTTTCACACCACGAGTAAGGAGCCATAGGTCGTTGTCTTTCACTCAATGATGTCGTTGGGTTAATGGACTCACTTTATCTTCCAAGCCTTCCGCTGTTATCATTTTAGATGGCCTTAATCCATATTTATTGTTTTGGTTTTCTTTTGAGACATTCGATGTAATAAGTGTGTGATTGCTACTATGTTATAAATTCCTCAAGTACTGTGCATGTCAGCATTACCGATCCAGGGATGACACTGATGCACAGAGATCAGACTGTTTGAGGTCTGGTCTCTACAAGATGGTATCAGAGCACACGCTTACTATAGGACACGACCACTAAGCTAAAACCCTAGATCAGTACTCTCTTCTCATTTCCGACTCTTCTCCCTTTTCTACTCTTTAGGATGGCGGACATGAGGAACAAGTTTGCACAACCGGATGAAGACACACCCTTTGGACGACACTTGAAGGAAGTCACTAAGTACCTGAACATTGGAATACCAAGCTTCACTAGGACCTACAACGCCAATTTACCAGAAAAGGGGCGCTGGATGATCCAAGTTCAAATTCCAGGAAGGACGTTCATGCCGGTCACTAAGCCCATAGAGTTTTCATTTGATGCACCCACCTAGAGTCTAGGCAAGAGCATGGCAGCCCACATCACCATGGGATGCATTGGATAAGTTTACCACAAGGATCTTAATGATACTATCTACCAGATTTTTGGGCGCCGAGATGAGCAATGGGAGATGATCAGCACCAGGAAGGATAGATCTACTGCAGCTTTCATCTAGGAGTTAAACCAGCACATTCGTCGCCAGGAAAACCAGATGTGCGTAGGCATGATAGATCTGAAGAAGGAAATGACAAGGATCACGGAGCTTGAAGAGGAACTCAAGGCTACCCATGAAGATTATGAGGAGGAAATCGTCATACTAGTGGAGAAGAATGATGACCTGACAAGGAAGCTAGGAGTATTCATGGGAGACCCGGCGCCAGGGGAAGAAGATGACGATTCCACTTGCCCGGAGAACTACATCGTCATCGACGACACCGACTCAGACCCCGACGATAGTGATGATGACTTTGTTGATGAAGCTGGAGCGGATATTATGGAGTCTTCTACCGATCAATTTTACTAGTCAACCACTATCAGTGTCAAAACCAGTGGATCTCGGGTAGGGGGTCCCGAACTGTGCGTCTAGGCCGGATGGTAACAGGAAGCAGGGGACATGATGTTTTACCCAGGTTCGGGCCCTCTTGATGGAGGTAAAACCCTACGTCCTGCTTGATTGATATTGATGATATGGGTAGTACAAGAGTAGATCTACCACGAGATCAGAGAGGCTAAACCCTAGAATCTAGCCTACGGTATGATTGTTGTTCGTCCTATGGACTAAAACCCTCCGGTTTATATAGACACCGGAGAGGGCTAGGGTTACACAGAGTCGGTTACAATGGTAGGAGATCTACATATCCGTATCGCCAAGCTTGCCTTCCACGCCAAGGAAAGTCCCTTCCGGACATGGGACGAAGTCTTCAATCTTGTATCTTCATAGTCCAGGAGTCCGGCCGAAGGTATAGTCCGGCTATCTGGACACCCCCTAATCCAGGACTCCCTCAGTAGCCCCTGAACCAGGCTTCAATGACGACGAGTCCGGCGCGCAGATTGTCTTCGGCATTGCAAGGCGGGTTCCTCCTCCAAGTACTTCATAGAAGATTTTGAACACAAAGGTAGTGTCCGGCTCTACAAAATAAGTTTCCACATATTGCCATAGAGAGAATAATATTTACACAAATCTAATCTGCTGACGTATTCCGTAGCGTGACATCACGCCACGGCCAAGTCTTTATTCGAATCGTTTTACTATCCCACCTCAGCACGTTTAGCGAGGCGGTTTCCTTGGCACGTCTTGTTAAAGCAGAGACCGTGTCCCCTTATTCCGGGATTCTCATCAATACGGGCGTGGGTAACCCAGTCGTACCCATTGGTATGTTTTCTCGATCAAAGGCGAGTCCCAAACGGTCACGGGGAGGGCCCTTGGTATTCAACCTCTTATAAAGAGACCAAGGCCTTACTCCTTTCTTTCAATCTCAAACGAGTTCGCCCTTCGCCTCGTGTTCCAACACCCAAGGCTCTAGATTTCAGGCGCTTCGGACCTTCGACAATGTCCGGTTCCGACCTTCGAGGCCGATGGATGCCCTCCTCCGTAACGGAGGAGGATGTGCTGAAGTTGAGAGAGGCCAGGTTCTTGACCAGCGAAATCTGGCATAGGCTGCCTGCTCAAGGGCAGGTCATTCCCACTCCCAAGCCTAGTGAGAGTGTGGTGTTCATGTCTCACTTCCTTCGGGGGCTAGGCTTCCCGACGGATCCCTTCATGAGGGGGCTCATGTATTATTATGGGCTGGAATTTCACGACTTAGCCCCAGAGTCCATCCTCCATATTTCCTCATTCATCGTCGTGTGTGAAGCCTTCCTCCGTATTACTCCTCACTTCGGACTATGGCTCAAGACCTTCAAAGTAGAGCCGAAGATGATCGAGGGACGGCACGCGGAGTGCGGAGGTGCTTTTATAAGCAAGAATGCTGGTGCTCCATGGCCCGAGGGCTCTTTTCAAGAGGAGTCCAGCTTATGGCAACGAGAGTGGTTTTATATTACCGCTCCCAGGGGCCCCAAGTGGGTGGCGCCACCTACCTTTCGCCCGGGTCCCCCGCCACAGCTAGCGTCATGGGTTAATAAAGGACTGGACTGGGGGTCGTCCAAGGACGTGCCCTTGTTGTTGGGCCGCATTCGAGATCTCCTAGAAAGAGATATCAGTCTGGTCATGGCGACAAAGGTTATGCTGTTTCGCCGAGCTCTGCCCTGCAAACGTCGCCCCCTCTGCCTGTGGGAGTTCAATCCGGAGGGACCACGAGCTCTCCAACATTTTATGGGCGCGACGCTCGTGGAGATGTACAAATTGTTCTTCAGATCACAAGCGATGTGTCTGGACTTGACCGAGGACGCAGGTCTGAGCTGCAACCGCCCGGATACTCAAGTAAGTAGCCCTGTGCCCGGACTCGCAATCCGCATATTTATCATAAAATTGCCCTTAAAAGAGCTGTCCTTTAAACATGAGTGGATAGCGAAAGCAAAGCTAATCAGGTGTCCAGCCCCCCTCCCCGAGACCACGCCGGGTCCCATGCTAGTCAGGATGTTGGAGGTTGTGCCTTCAAAGGAAAGCGAGGGAGGGGACAAGGAAGCTATAACCTCCTCGAAGGAGGTTGTTCGGAAGGGAGGAATCGAAAATTCCTCTCCTCAGGGGAAGAAGAGGACTGCCTCTGAAGACCCGGAGACCATGGCCTCAAAGCGGGGGAAGAAATCTTCGCCAGAGGGTCCTATGCTGGGGGATACTTCGGCCAAATTATGCCCTCAAGGGGATCAGCCCTCCACCGAGCCATAAGTAGAGAAGAGTTCTCTTTTTATGAAACGAGAGAAATCCTTGCTTTATATCTGAGAAAAGTAATCGAAAATTTACCTTGTAGCTCGGACCTTAGCCCTTCTCAGCAGAGCTCGTCTTCGGGGGATCTTCTTCCGGAGATGATGGAGAGCGAAACGCCTCCCCCTGTCGTACCGCCTTGCGAGGCGGGCGACCCTGAGGTATCGTCGAGGAGGGTTTCTCCGAATCCGGCAGGGCCGGAAGGTAGTCATATGCCCCCCCAAAGCCCTCCGCGTCCCCCCTTCGAAAAGGGCCATCGGATGAGTCCGGCGCCATCTGGTGCGCGGTCGGAGGAGCTGAAGGATCTGCTAGGGCGAGCATCTATCTCAAAGGAGCACCGTGCATTGATGGGTACGGTTATTGAGAGGATTTCATCCGCGGAGAGCGGATTGCACGAGGCCGTCAAGAGTTTACTCACATGTTTTGAGGTACGCGAAACAATGTACCCTTTTTGGACAGTTGCGCATAAATAAGATGCGCCCTGTGAAGATAGTAGCCCCTGAGACTCTGTGCATTGTCAAAAGTGATGACACGCAGAGGATCATAATCCCAGGTCTAATATGCCGCCGTCATACGTAGGTGGCGAAGTGTCCGGTGTCAAGCCAGACTGATGAATTTGCCGAGCTAAAGCGACAACTTGACGTGGCAGGTGCCGACATCGCGCTTGTCAACAAGCGGCTTGACGAGGCCCAAGGTATGTAATTCCTCCGGCGGCACCTGGTAAGAGGAGCTTTATGCCAGTATCTTACAATGTGTGCGCTTGATGCAGATGGTGCTGCTGCCATGGAGAATCTTCGGGCGGAACTTTCCTGAGCCAAGGAGCAAGCCAGGAAAAGTGATGCGGTGGTTGGAAAGGCAATTGAAGAGCTGAAAGATGAACAGGCTGCTCACTGCTGAAGCAAAAAGGAAATGGCCGAGATGGCCGTGAAGCTGAAGAACGTTGCTGACCGTTGCAAGCTTCTTGAAAAAGAAGATCGGGCGGAACAGACGGGCCTGGAGAAGGCCGTTTCCGATGCCAAGGATGCTCGCTCTGCAATAAGAGCTATGAAGGAGGACCTCCGTCAGGCCGGAGAGATCGTGGCTGGAAAGCCCTTTATGCTGCGGAGGAAGTTGTGTGATCCTAAACATGCTCCGTTAGACCAGATGTGGATTACAGCGGACACCTATCTGGATTTGGCAGCGAGTGCCGCGGATGCGGCCGAACACTTCCGAGATCAAGAAGATCGCAAAGTGGAAAAGCTCTTTTGGTCGCAGTTCCATAATCCGGAGCATCCACTGTCATTAGCCGATTGTTTGGCCGAATGGGCCGAGCTAAATAGGTTGTCCAGACTCGCCATGAAGTATGACATGAGTCATCTGTGGCCAGAGAGGCCAGAGCTGAAAAGTTATTTCAACTTGGTACAGCAGTTCCTTGGTGCGGCGCCGCATATCAATGCGATGAAGAGGTCAGCGTGCATAGAGGGTGCGCGGATGGCTCTTGCCCATGTGAAAACATATTGGGCGGAAATGGAGGCCACCGCTGTTGCATCCCCAGACTTGGATGGAAGCCGAGTACCTGCCGAGCACTATTTTCAGGAAGTTCTGCAAGGCGCTCGTTTAATAGAGACGCAGTGCTCGAAGGATACTATATTCGAATAGCATATATTATTGTAAAACAATATTTTGGTAAATTGTAGAAGCTTTTTATACTTGTGCCTGCAAGTATTTATAATACCTCCTGTGCGGCCATTTAACATATATGTATATATAATCTGAAATATGGCAATCGTGGCTTCAGCCCCCACGCACATAATGCGGGGGTGTTCGCAGAAGGCGCATTTTCACACTTGATCCAACGTCTTGGTCCTACAAGGGAGGTGATAGTGCAGCGAACTAGGCAATCGGACTATGATGCTTTATCACTTTCACTTAGCCATAGGAGTTTGACAGTGAGGCTACTTATATAGCCCCTGGTGGCGCCTGCGCTCACCCGAACTCAGGGCGCGTATGTGCCTGGCCGGGAAATGGCCCTTCATTAATGCGGAGGAATCCTAAAGATTCCGGTAAGTCATCGAGTGGTTGACCAGTCTCACGCTATATCATGACAGTCACTTTTTGGCTTTCTCTACTGAGGTGCTCGCCTGGCCGAACCGGGGCACAATCGCAGTAGTTCTCCTGGTGCCGCCTTAGCCGATAGAGCGAAACGTAAGGCAGCAAAACACATGAGCCGGGCAAACCCAACATTTGACCAAAGACATGATTCGGAGCTGATGCATATAAGGCCAAACTCGCGACGCCGAACACTCCCTAAGGTATTCGGTCTTTATGAGGACGGGCGGGATAATGCCCTTAGTAATAAGCCCCTAGTGTCCAGGTACGCGCAAAACTCTGACGTGGCCACATGCCAAAACGCCAGCCTCCTCCTTGGTTATACCAAGAAACTAGGGGATGTGTATCAACAAGAGACAGTAAAAAAAGGTTTACACAGGGTCTTAATCTGAAAATAATCCTTTGAACGGGTCCCTGCTGCACATCTGTACCGTATCCTGGACGGGCATAGCACGGTGTTCAGCTGTAAAAGAGAGGAACTTAGTTGAAGAAAGATCATGCCAAACATAAGTTATACTAAATAAACAAAGTATAAATCAAAATGGGTAAAATTGAGCTTTATTGTCTCTTGTTTTATATGCGCGGAGCCCCTAGTACAGGGGTATATGGCTATTAAGCCTTTATCAATTGTATGCTTATGCCGGACTCGTCTAGCCGTGTCCGTGGTCTTGACGACCTGTTTAGGTGCTTTGGCTGGTGAAGCCGCTTTATTGTGGGGCTGTCAAGGCAGCCGCTCTGTCTTCCGCGCGAGAGGAACACTCAATGTTTTCCCTTTAATGAGATGATGCCTCGTGGACCGGGCATCTTAAGCGTAAGAGATGCATAATGCGGTATTGCGTTAAAGCGAGCGAAAGCTTCGCGTCCCAGCAGTGCTTGATAGCTACTTGAGAATGGGACGATGTGGAAAGTTAGCTGTTCGCGACGGAAGTTATCGGGGGAGCCGAACATAACTTCTAGTCGGAGAGAACCCATGCAGCGGGCATCCGAGCCTGACGTCACCCCTTGAAAGGAGGTTTTGCTATGGTGAATTTTTGTTGGGTCTATCCCCATGTTGCGGATTGTGTCCTGGTATAACAGGTTTAGACCACTGCCGCCGTCCATCAGGACATTTGTAAAGTGGAGTCCGCCGATTATTGGATCTAATACCAAGGCAGTCCATCCTGCATTCCGGATACTTCTAGAGTAAACCTGATGGTCGAAGGTGATCGGTTTTAACAACCATTGGCGAGACTCCTTTGGGACAGGCCGTATTGCACGTATCTCTGGTGGCGTCGTTCTGTTCGTCACGTGAAGTAAGTTTACTGTTTTGACTTCTTGTGGGAAATCCTTTTGTTTCCTGGTGCTCTGCTTGTGGGGTTCGTCGTCGACCTCACTTGGTGTGTCGAGCCCCTTGTGTTCGGCGTTGAGGTTGCCAGCTTGCTTGAAAACCCAACAATCTCTGTGGGTATGGTTTGCAGGCTTCCTGGGAGTACTGTGTATTTGACATATCTTGTCCAAGGTTTTGTTTAAGTTGGATAGCTCGTCCCTGTTATCCTTTAGGGGCGGCTTTCTCTGGTTCTGCCGTGAGCTTTTGAATCCGGCGTTGACCGACATGCCCTTTGGGCTGTTTCCCTTATTCCGGCGATGGTCCTTGCTGCGTCGGGGTTTTCCGTTTCCATCCCTAACTTCGGATGTACTTGGGTTGCTGGTGCTACATCTTGCCAACCAACTGTCCTCTCCTGCGCAAAAGCGGGCCATGAGGCTTGTTAATGCGGCCATTGTTCTTGGCTTTTCTTGTCCGAGGTGTCTGGCGAGCCATTCGTCTCAAACGTTATACTTAAAAGATGCTAGGGCTTTGGCGTCCGGACATTCAACTATCTGATTCTTTTTAGTAAGAAATCTGTTCCAGAATTTCCGGGCTGACTCTCCGGGCTGTTGAGTTATGTGACTGAGATCGTCTGCATCCGGAGGGCGGACATAGGTCCCTTGAAAATTTGCCCGGAAAGCATCCTCAAGCTCTTCCCAACTTCCAATGGTGTTTTCGGGAAGGCTTTTGAGCCAATGCCGGGCTGGCCCTTTAAGCTTGAGGGGTAAGTATTTTATGGCATGGAGGTCATCTCCTCTGGCCATGTGTATGTGGAGGATATAATCCTCGATCCAGACCCCAGGGTCTGTTGTTCCGTCGTACGCCTCTATGTTTACGGGCTTGAATCCCGCTAGAAATTCATGGTCCAGCACCTCATTGGTGAAACATAGGGGGTGTGCGGCACCCCTGTATTTGGGTGTGCCGTGATGTTCGGATATTTGTTGTGTTGCATTGCTTACTAGAGCTTACTTTCTTGGCCCGTATATAGATCTGGCTGGGCCGTCTTTTTGATGCGAATCCTTTGGTGGATCGCATGCCGGATTGTGTGCGGGGCCGCTTGCCGCTCCATGCTGGCCATGCGGTCGTCCATCCGACCGGATGGCTTTCCTATTTTTTGACTGCGGGGGCTCTAAGGCCTCCTCGTCAAATTCAGGCAGTAGCTTTCGCTTTGGATAGCTTTTTGTGCGGCGACTGCCGCCATATTTGTCTGCGGTGTTGCGTACTTTGCTCCATCTGATTCTGAGTGCATCTTCCGCAGTTTTGAGCTTCCGCTTCTGCTTTTTCAGGCTATGTGCAGTGGTGACGAGCCTTTTGTGGAGGTTCTTCTGCTCCATGGGTTTATCCGGCGTAAGGTCGTCCGGACTGTTGTTTTCGCCGGGGACGGGGTGTTTGCTTTGTTTATCCAAGTTGCCCTGTTCGGATGCTTGCTCGAAGGCATGTTCATCGTCCGCCGGCTCGTCCTGCTCTATGGCTGGGTCTGTATGGCTGCTGTGTTTGTCGAGGCGGGGCTTGGAGCGGCCCTTATGTCGCCGCTTTGATTGATTTTCGAGTGAATGATCCCTTGTTGCATCCCTGTGTTCCTCGTTGTCGCTTCCTTTGGGTGTATCCACCATGTATGCATCATGAGATGAGGTGGCTGTCCAGTGCCTTATAGGCGTTGGTTCATGTTCATCTCCTACATCGTCGTCCATACAGTCGATGTCTTTGGAGTCGAAGTCGAGCACGTCGTTTAAATTATCGACAGTGGCTACGAAGTGGGTGGTGGGTGGGCATCGAATTTCTTCATCGTCCGCATCCCAATCCTACCGGTCATAGTCCGGCCAGGGCTCTCCTGACAAAGAGAGAGACCTGAGTGAATTCAGAATGTCGCCGAAGGGCGAGTGTTGAAAGATGTCTGCGGTGGTGAACTCCATCATCGGCGCCCAATCGGATTCGATCGGTAGGGGCGCGGAGGGCTCGGAGTCCGGAGAGGAGTCCGGCACCTTGGAGTCACGGGCTTCGCAGAGGACAAGGCTGGTGTTCGGCTTGATCGCCGTAGAGATTGCAGCCCCCGAGGCGGTGTCTAACCACCCATCCTTGATTGGTGTGATCGGCTCTGAGCTAGGGGTCGGAGCGGACACAGATGCGGCCTCCAGGGAAATGTTCGGCGGCAGAGCCAAATCATGCCCATCGTGACAGTGCAGCGCGCTCGGCTGTGGCTTGAATCCGTCGAAGATCAAGTCTCCGCAGATGTCGGCCGTGTAGTTCAAACTTCCAAATCTGACCTGATGGCCAGGGGTGTAGCTTTCGATCTGCTCCAAATGACCAAGCAAATTGGCCCGCAGTGCAAAGCCGCCGAATACGAAGATCTGTCCGGGGAGAAAAGTCTCACCCTGGATCGCATCGCTGTTGATGATCAGAGAAGCCATCGGGCCTAAAAGTGACGACACAGAGGAACTCTCAATGAAAGCACCAATGTCGGTGTCAAAACCGGCGGATCTCGGGTAGGGGGTCCCGAACTGTGCGTCTAGGCCGGATGGTAATAGGAGGCAGGGGACACGATGTTTACCCAGGTTCGGGCCCTCTTGATGGAGGTAAAACCCTACGTCCTGCTTGATTGATATTGATGATATGGGTAGTACAAGAGTAGATCTACCACGAGATCAGAGAGGCTAAACCCTAGAAGCTAGCCTATGGTATGATTGTTGTTCGTCCTATGGACTAAAACCCTCTGGTTTATATAGACACCGGAGAGGGCTAGGGTTACACAGAGTCGGTTACAATGGTAGGAGATCTACATATCCGTATCGCCAAGCTTGCCTTCCACGCCAAGGAAAGTCCCTTCCGGACATGGGACGAAGTATTCAATCTTGTATCTTCATAGTCCAGGAATCCGGCCGAAGGTATAGTCCGGCTATCTGGACACCCCCTAATCCAGGACTCCCTCAACCACCATAACAGTAGTAGTATTCCCCCATGTATATAGTATAGTCCGAGCACTTTGTAACGATAATTAGACCGATTGTATGCCCATGTTTGAATTGATTGAAGTGATATGATTGTGTTTGTCTCATGTGCATATGGGTAGTGTTTTGCCCCTAGAACCCCATTCTACTCTGTTTTCTCATCTTTCTAAACCCATCAGATGCCTCCGAGACGTGACAATGGATTTGCATTCCCACCGGAGCTCACCCAGTTGATCCAGCAGCAGAATGCATTGATGCAAATACTAGTCCAGAATCAGAATCAGGGAACAACAACAATAAAAACAAGCCACCACCACCACCACATGTTGATCACTTAGACCGATTTCTAAGGCTAAATCCGTCGGTGTTCTCCAGTAGCACCAAGCCGATAGTTGTAGATGATTGGCTCTGCAAGATTGGAAGGGAGTTGACCACTGCAGGATGCACAGATGGGGAAAGAGTGCATTTTGCCTCACATCATCTTGATGGACCCGCAGCAGCATGGTGGGAGAATTACACCGTCACCTATCCCATCGACACTATTACATGGGACCAGTTTCAGCAGGCTTTTCGCACAGCCCATGTATCAGCAGGAGCTATGGCCATGAAGAAGCGTGAGTTTCGCAACTTACGCCAAGGAGGACGCACCGTTGCCCAGTATGTGGATGACTTTAGCAAGCTAGCACGTTATGCCCAGATGACGTTGCTACGGATGCAGCAAAACAGGAGAATTTTTTGGAAGGACTGAATGATGAGCTGAGCATGTAGTTGATGGTAGCAACCTTTAATAACTACCAAAAGTTGGTAGATAGAGCTCTCATGATTGAAGGGAAACAGCAGCAGATTGACAACCGTAATAGGAACTATGGACACGGGAAGTATAATTTTGGAGCTCAGCAGAGACCCCATTTTACTCCAAACTCGGGAGGGCCCCTTCAACATAACCATGGAGGTCACAACCACAATGGAGGGATTGCGCACAATCATAGTGGCCCCAGGAATGCAAATGGTAATGGAGGAAGCAACGGCCAGAACCGTACCAACCCTGCAACGCCCGCCAAGAAAGATCTAAGTCACATAACTTGTTTCAAGTGCGGGAAGAATGGACATTATGACACAGAATGTTCTAAACCAAACAATGGAAATGGCAATGGAAGCTCTGGGAAGAAGCCCAACCCTTTCAACAGGGGACAAGTGAATCACGTTAGCGTGGAGGAGATTGAAGCGCAACCCGATGCAGTAATAGGTAAGTTTATGATTAAGTCATTTGCTGCAATCGTTCGTTTTGATACTGGTGCATCGCATTCATACATATCAAGGGGATTTGTCGATAAGTTTAAACTGCCAACCCAAACCCTTAGGACACCCATACTAGTAACCTCTCCAGGACCAGAGTATATGGCTAGTGTTTGGTGTGATCGGTTAGCATTAAGGATTGGTAACTTCCTGTTTCGCCCGTTAAATAGCGGACGTTCGTCCGTACGTTTTTTTAACGAACGGTTTTCGCCCGTTAGTCGGAGACAGCGAACTTTCGTTCGTTAGCCTGTTCGTCAGTTTTTCTTTTTCTCGGATTTTTCATGATTATTTTCGATCGTGATTTCTGATCCGATTTTCGTTTTACTTTATCTTTTCGCTCGTTAGTCGGAATCAGGAGATTCAAGCGCCTAGATCTTCGTCTCGAGAACCTCTTTCTGTTTAACCAACTTGAACAAGATTTTGAAATAGTAAAATTTGACTTTAGTCCAGATTAGTAATCGGATCTTGTTTCTTTCGCAGTTTGTGTTTCGTTGCTTCATTCAATTTGATTCTTTTTGCAAACCGGAGTTCTTAAGTTGAACTTTCTGGTTAGATCTTCCTATTTGAGTTTTACCCGTGCTTCTAGTTGAGTGCTTATTGTATGCTTGTTTGTTTGCGATAGAGTACCCGGAGTGCGAAGCGTGCTACTACGAGTCTCTAGGTTTTGCGGATCATCAGCAGCGCTAGTAACACTTTGATCATACCTTTTTACTACCCGGTTTTATTGCATTAGATAAATCCTCAAACACTTGCATGATTAGGATCTGATTTAAATTGTGGGTTTTGGGAAGTAGATGAGGTAGTACCTATTCACCTGTTTATTTTCAAACCTTGGGAGTTACTTCTATGTTGCTTATATTTGCTATGCTATGCTCGTAGACGTGGATTGGGTTTGAGAGTATTCATGACAAATGTGAGTTTGTTAATTAATGGTTCAACTTAAGGTGGCAACTTGAATACACATCTGGGTGGATTGCTTGTGGACACCTGGAGTACCCAGTGTTGTTCTAGGATATCCCGGAGGACCAGTGTGGTCATCCTACGGCCCGCCACCCAGGCTCAAAGGGATCATAAGATTATTCATGCTAGAAACTTCCATGTGCAACCACAAGCTATTATGGGCTCTAGCATAGTTGAGTAAGTTGTGTGAAGCTCTTGAAGAGGCAGACTAGCAGATGTAGTGGGTTGTAGGTGGTATAGTCTACCCAGTGTAGAGAGTCAATGCTTCAGAAAGACTGTGTCTCGAATCTCCGACCATGCATGTATTCGAGTCTTGTGGAGAGAAGTGTGCAAACCTCTGCAGAGTGTATAAACTAATCATGGTTAGCCGTGTCCCTGGTTATGGACATCTTGAGTATCTGGTTCTTGGATTATCATGATTGATCTCATCACTTTTAATATAATTTGATTGGGTTTAATGATGAAGTTTAATAGGGATTGAGTTGGAGGAACCTTCTCAATGTTTAACAACTACCATGATAGTTAAATAAAATTTATTCCTTTGTTGTAGGGAAAAATTGGCTTTTCGCAAAACGTATTAACCATACAGCCTCCACCAGCCATATATGCATGTAGGGATAGCAATCATTCTGTTCATTATTCTCTTGTGTTACCTTGCTAGCCTATTCCATGTGTTGGCCCGTTTCGGGCTACAACATTCATGTTGCAGACTTTTCAGACGACGAGTAAGGAGTCATAGGTCATTGTCTTTCACTCAGTGATGTCGTTGGAGTTGATGGACTCACTTTATCTTCCAAGCCTTCCGCTGTTATCGTTTTAGATGGCCTTAAGCCATATTTATTGTTTTTGTTTTCTTTTGAGACATTCGATGTAATAAGTGTGTGATTGCTACTATGTTATAAATTCCTCAAGTACTGTGCGTGTCAGCATTACCGATCCAGGGATGACACTGATGCACAGAGATCGGACTGTTTGAGGTCTGGTCGCTACAGTGAACTACTCCCTCCTCGTCATGGAGAGCGCCGAGATGATGAAGATGGCTAACGGAGAGGGATTCCCCCCCTCTGGCAGGGTGCCGGAACGGGTCTAGATTGGTTTTCGGTGGCAACAGAGACTTCTGGCGTCGGATCTCCCGATCTATTCTGTTCCCCGATGTTTTTAGGGTATATGGACATATATAGGCGAAAGAAGTCGGTCAGGGGAGCCACGAGGGGCCCACGCGGGTGGGGGCGCGGCGGGGGGGGGGGGGGGGGGGGGGGGGGGGGGGGGGGGGGGGGGGGGGGGGGGGGGGGGGGGGGGGGGGCAGGCGCGCCTCCCTGCCTCGTGGCCACCTCGAAACTTCCCTGACGTCTACTTCAATTCTCCTGGATTGGTTCAGTTCCAAAAATAAGTTCCGTGAAGTCTTAGGTCAATTCGACTCCGTTTGACTTTCCTTTTCTGCGATACTCTAAAACAAGGTAAAATAGAAACTAGCACTGGGCTCTAGGTTAATAGGTTAGTCCCAAAAATCATATAAAATAGCATATAAATGCATATAAAACATCCAAGGTTGATAATATAATAGCATGGAATAATCAAAAGTTATAGATACGTTGGAGACGTATCAGTACTATTTAGGGGGAGATCACCATTTCCGGGAGATCGGCAACGCGAGGAGGAGATGCCTCGGGAGATCGACTACGCGCATCACCAACTCCTCTTTCGTTGTGGTGACTGCGCGTCTAGTGGCAAACCCGATCCCGTGATCTATTTCCAGCAGCATGATCTTGGGTGCGAGGTAGATTTTTTTATTTGGCGCTAGTGTACTGTACCGCATGTTCCAAAAGTGGTATCGGAGCATATGTTGCGTGGTGTTAGGTTCGGGGTAGAATTTGCATATGATGATATGTAGATTGGTTTATGTACTGGCCGATGAGATCGGTTGTCAATATGATTGACTACACATGGTGTTAGGCTTTTGGAATTGTGATTTCTTTTTCCGTGATCGTGCTATGGAGGCCGAGACACAAATTACCCCTACCGGTCGGTTTCCACCATCGGGGTAGATACTGGAACATAAAGCCGGTCACAACACGCGAAGACCAATGAGATTGGTCGAATCAAAAAGATGGTCAAATTTTGGTAAATATAATTTGTTGGTGAAAATTCCACTATAAAAATGCATAGATACCATGAGGGGCCAACCCCCTCGACCCCCACAGGGGCGGTGCCCCTTCACCCCGCGGGGGGGGGGGGTGGCAAAGCCCCTTGATACGTCTCCAACGTATTTATAATTTTTGATTGTTCCATGCTATTACAATATCAATCTTGGATGTTTTATATGCAATTATATAAATCATTTATTTGGACTAACCTGTTAACCTAGTGCCCAGTGCCAGTTGATGTTTTTCACTTGTTTTTGGCTTTTCAAAAAATCAGTACCAAACGCTATGA
The DNA here is from genome assembly GCF_003073215.2 of Triticum urartu. Lineage (NCBI taxonomy): Eukaryota > Viridiplantae > Streptophyta > Magnoliopsida > Poales > Poaceae > Triticum > Triticum urartu. Next base: position 86,013,312 of record NC_053025.1, on the reverse strand, counting down.
AACTTTTGATGATTTTTTCTGGACCAGAAGGGACCCTAGAAGGTTCGGGAGAAGACCTGACGAGCCACGAGGGAGCGACAAGCTCAGGAGGCGCCCCAAGGGTAGGCGCATCCCCCAGGCTTGTGGGCCCCTGGTGGCACCTGTTGACCTAATTCCACCTCTATAAATTCCGAAACATTCCCAATACATCAGAGAGCCACCTGAAACACTTTTCCCGCTACCGCAAGTTTCTGTTCTTCCGAGATCCTATGTGGAGGCCTTCTCTGGTACTCTGTCAGAGGGGGAATCAATCACGGAGGGCCTCTACATCAACCTTGCTGCCCTTCCGATGATGTGTGAGTAGTTTACCACAAACCTACGGGTCCATAGCTGGTAGCTAGATGTCTTCTTCTCTCTCTCTCCCTTTGATCTTCAATACAATGTTCTCCTCAATGTTCTTGGAGATCTATTTGATGTGATCTTGTTTTGCGGTGTGTTTGTTGGGATTCAATGACTTGTGGGTTTATGATCAGATTATCCATGAATATTATTTCAGTCTTTTCTAAATTCTTATATGCATGATTATTATAGCTTTGTATTTCTCTCTGATCTTTCCGTTTAGTTTGGCCAACTAGATTGATTTATCTTTCAATGGGAGAGGTGCTTTGTAATGGGTTTAATCTTGTGGTGCTAAAACCCAGTGATAGAAGGGGACCTGACACGTATTTGTATTGTTGCCATCAAGGGGAACATGACGGGGTTTATTCATATATTAAATCCAAAAAACTTGCTGTAATTTATTTACCGTTATTTTATTTTGTATTTTTGTTTATCTATCTACCATTATCAGATTTGATCCTTGCAATTAACCGCCAAAGGGATTGGCAACCCCCTTGATCGCGTTGGATGCAAGTATTTGTTCTTTTGTGTGTAGGTGTTGTTCACGAGGGCTTGCATGGTTCTCCTACTAGATTGATAACCTTGGTTCTTAACTGAGGGAAATACTTATCTCTACTGTACTGCATCTGAAAGTGCAACTAATCCCTGAGTGGTTTTGGTAATTCATAACAACATATAGCTCATTGAACTAATATCCATTCAGTTAATATTTCAGGAAGTTCAGTGAATGGCATGGCATGGCATGGACTAGAGATGTGGACCCCTCAAAATGCTATGTACACATATTTGCAAAAGCTCAAGACTCTTCATTTCATTTTTAGTGATCCAAGATCACATTGAGACCATAGGAAAGCCAATACTATTAAAAGGGGATGAGGTGTTGCTTAATGGCTTGCTTGCTCAAATGCTTAGTGATATTGCTCCAAAACCCTCAACCGCTTTCTCCATCCAAATATGTCAAAATCCCAAACTCCAACTCGGCCCCATCGATTCTTTCTATCCAGCACCATCAAGTTCATATGACATAGCCACAGCCAAAACCCTAACAGTTCGGTCACACCGATACGAATCTTGGTATCACCGAGATGGCCTTGCCAACTCTCTGTTGCCTATTGCAATTATTTCGGTCTCACCGAAATAGCGATTGGTCTCACCGAGATGGCTTGACCAACTCTCTGTTGCCCTATTGCTTCACTTTGGTCTCACCGAGTTGATGCAATTGGCGCCACCGAGATGAGGTTTTCCCTAAGCCCTAGCACATCTGTCCCACCGAGTTGTTCCAATCGGTCCCACCGAGATTCCTAACGTTCACATTTTGAACTAAATCGATCTCACCGAGTTCACCTATTTTGTGTGGAGGCTATATATACCCCTCCACCCCGTTCACCATTTGAGAGAGAGCCATCGGAACGTGCCTACCCTTCTAGCATACATTCTCTGAGACAGAAGCACCTACTCATGTGTTGAGATCAAGATATAGCAATCCTACCACAAGAATCTTGATTTCTAGCCTTCCCCAAGTTGCTTTCCACTCAAATCATCTTTCCACCATATCCAAATCTGTGAGAGAGCGTTGAGTGTTGGGGAGACTATCATTTGAAGTACAAGAGCAAGGAGTTCATCATCAACACAACATCTATTACCTTTTGGAGAGTGGTGTCTCCTAGATTGGTTAGGTGTCACTTGGGATCCTCCGTCAAGTTGTGGAGTTGAACCAAGAAGTTTGTAAGGGCAAGGAGAACGCCTACTTCATGAAGATCTAGCCGACTGAGGCAAGTCCTTCATGGGCGATGGCCATGGTGGGACAGACAAGGTTGCTTCTTCGTTGACCCTTCGTGGGTGGAGCCCTCCGTGGACTCACGCAACCATTACCCTTCGTGGGTTGAAGTCTCCATCAACGTGGACGTACGATAGCACCACCTATCGGAACCACGCCAAACATCTCTGTCTTATTTGCGTTTGCACTCTCTAAACCCTTCCCTTTACCTTCATATGCAATGTTCTACTTTCCGCTGCTACACTCTTAGAATTTCATGTGTAGGTTGATTGCTTGACTTGTGCTAATTGCTAAAATCTACCCACAACTAAAATTGGGAAAATGTCAGATTTTTATTTGGTCAAGTAGTCTAATCACCCCCTAGACATACTTTCGATCCTACAAGTGGTATCAGAGCTTTGGTCTCCATTTGCCTTGATTTCAATAGCTTTGGTGATGCAAAATGCACTGCTATATATTTAGGAGAGTTGTCCCATCCATTCCTCATCCCCGCTGCCACTGCTCCTGTCTCCTCTCCCTCGGGATCCAAGCCTGCAGCCAGCCTCTCTCCCTCCCTCGTTTTCAGCATCAAACCAACCAGACCTTGCACCCGATCCAGATCCTCTCTCGCCCTCCGATCACCTACCTCGTCTTGCGCACTCATCCAATCGAGCTCGCTCGTCGCCCCAACCTCTCGTGCGGCTACAGTCGCAAGCAGCAGCAAGAACTCTGCTAGAGCTCTAATACGTCCATTTTGCATCATGCTTTTATATCGATATTTTTTGCATTATGGACTGTTATTACACATTATGTCACAATACTTATGCCTATTCTCTCTTATTTTACAACGTTTACATAAAGAGGGAGAATGCCGGCAGCTGGAATTCTGGGCTGGAAAAGGAGCAAATATTAGAGACCTATTATGCATAGCTCCAAAAGTCCTGAAACTTCACGAAAGCTATTTCCAGAATATATAAAAAATACTAAGTGCAAGAAGAACCAGAGGGGGGCCACTCACCAGCCATGAGGGTGGCGGGCGCGCCCTACCCCCCTGGGTGCGCCCCCTGCCTCATGGACCCCCTGGTGGCCCTCCGATGCCCATCTTCTGCTATATGGAGTCTTTCGTCGAGGAAAAAATAATAAGCAAGCTTTCGGGACGAGACTCCGCCGCCACGAGGCGGAACCTTGGCGGAACCAATCTAGGGCTCCGGCGGAGCTGTTCTGCCGGGGAAACTTCCCTCCTGGAGGTGGAAATCATCACCATCGTCATCACCAACGATCCTCTCATCGGGAGGGGTTCAATCTTCATCAACATCTTCACCAGCACCATCTCATCTAAAACCCTAGTTCATCTCTTGTATCCAATCTTTGTATCGAAACCTTAGATTTTGGTACCTGTGGGTTGCTAGTAGTGTTGATTACTCCTTGTAGTTGATGCTAGTTGGTTTATTTGGTGGAAGATCATATGTTCAGATCCTTTATGCATATTAATACCCCTCTGATTATGAACATGAATATGCTTTGTGAGTAGTTACATTTGTTCCTGAGGACATGGGAGAAGTCTTGCTATTAGTAGTCATGTGAATTTGGTATTTGTTCGATATTTTGATAAGATGTATGTTGTCATCCCTCTAGTGGTGTCATGTGAACGTCGACTACATGACACTTCACCATTGTTTGGGCCTAGAGGGAGGCATTGGGAAGTAATAAGTAGATGATGGGTTGCTAGAGTGACAGAAGCTTAAACCCTAGTTTATGCGTTGCTTCGTAAGGGGCTGATTTGGATCCATATGTTTCATGCTATGGTTAGGTTTACCTTAATACTTCTTGTTGTAGTTGCAGATGCTTGCAATAGGGGTTAATCATAACTAGGATACTTGTCCAAGTAAGGGCAGTACCCAAGCACCAGTCCGCCCACATATCAAATTATCAAAGTACCAAACGCGAATCATATGAGCGTGATGAAAACTAGCTTGACGATAATTCCCATGTGTCCTCGGGAGCGCTTTTCTCTATATAAGAAATTGTCCAGGCTTGTCCTTTGCTACAAAAAGGATTGGGCCATCTTGCTGCACTTTATTTACACTTGTTACTTGTTACTCGTTACCAATTACCTTATCACAAAACTATCTGTTACCGATAATTTCAGTGCTTGCAGAGAATACCTTGCTGAAAACCGCTTATCATTTCCTTCTGCTCCTCGTTGGGTTCGACACTCTTACTTATCGAAAGGACTACGATAGATCCTCTATACTTGTGGGTCATCAAGACTCTTTTCTGGCGCCGTTGCTGGGGAGTGAAGCGCCTTTGGTAGGTGGAATTTGGTAAGGAAAAAATTATATAGTGTGCTGAAATTTACTATCACTTGTTATTATGGAAAGTAATCCTTTGAGGGGCTTGTTCGGGGTATCTTCACCCCGACCAGTAGAGCAAATAGTTGCTCCTCAACCAACGTAACCTACTGAAAATGAAAATGTTTACTTCGAAATTCCTTCGGGTATGATAGAGAAACTGCTAGCTAATCCTTTTGCAGGAGACGGAACATTACATCCCGATTTACACCTAATCTATGTGGATGAAGTTTGTGGATTATTTAAGCTTGCAGGTATGCCCAATGATGTTATTAAGAAGAAGGTCTTCCCTTTTTGTTTGAAGGGAGATGCATTGACATGGTATAGGCTATGTGATGATACGGGGTCATGGGACTGCAAACGGTTGAAATTGGAATTCCATCAGAAGTTTTATCCTATGCATCTTGTTCATCGTGATCATAATTATATATATAATTTTTGGCCTCGTGAAGGAGAAAGCATCGCTCGAGCTTGGGGGAGGCTTAAGTCAATGTTATATTCATGCCCCAATCATGAGCTCTCAAGAGAAATGATTATTCAAAAAATTTATGCTCGGCTTTCTAACAACAATCGCTCCATGCTTGATACTTCTTGTACCGGTTCTTTTATGATGAAGACTATTGAATTCAAATGGAATTTATTGGAGAGAATTAAATGCAACTCTGAAGATTGGGACCTCGACGAAGGTAAGGAGTTAGGTATAACACCTAAGTTTGATTGTGTTAAATCTTTTATGGACACCGATGTTTTCCGTAAATTTAGCACTAAATATGGACTTGACTCTGAGATAGTAGCTTCTTTCCGTGAATCCTTTGCTACTCATATTGATCTCCCTAAGGAGAAGTGGTTTAAATATAATCCTCCCATCGAAGTAAAAGTAGTTGCACCTATTAAAGTTGAAGAAAATACTATCACTTATAATGATCCTGTTGTTCCTACTGCTTATGTTGAGAAACCACCTTTCCCTGTTAGAGTAAAGGATCATGCTAAAGCTTCAAGTGTGGTTCATAAAAGTAATATTAGAAATTATACACCTCCTGCGCAAGTTAAAGTTGAACCTAATATTGCTATTGTTAAAGATCTCTTGGCTGATAATATTGATGGGCATTTTATTTATTTCTGTGATGAAACTGCTAGAATTGCCAAGCCTAGTGCTAAAGATAAACATAGACCTGTTGTAGGCATGCCTGTTATTTCTGTTAAAATAGGAGATCATTGTTATCATGGCTTGTGTGATATGGGCGCTAGTGCTAGTGCAGTACCTATTTCCCTATATCAAGAAATTATGTATGATATTGCACTTGCTGAGATAGAAGATATCGATGTTACCATTAAGCTCGCCAATAGAGATACTATTTCACCAATTGGGATTGTTAGAGATGTTGAAGTCTTGTGTGGGAAGGCTAAATACCCTGCTGATTTTCTTGTTCTTGGTTCCCCACAAGATAGCTTTTGTCCCATTATATTTGGTAGACCCTTCTTGAATACTGTTAATGCTAAGATAGATTGCAAGAATGATTTTGTTACTATTGGTTTGGATGATATGTCTCATGAGTTTAATTTTTCGAAATTTCGTAGACAACCCCGTGATGAAGAATTGCCTAGTAAATATGAAATTATTGGTCTTGCTTCTACTGTTGTGCCTCCTAATGATCCTTTAGAACAATATTTGCTAGACCGTGAGAATGATATGTTTATGAATTAAAGAAGGGAAATAGATGAAGTATTCTTTAAACAAGGACCCATTCTGAAACACAACTTGTTGGAAATATGCCCTAGAGGCAATAATAAAAGCATTATTATTATATTTCTTCATTCATGATAATTGTCTTTATTCATGCTATAACTGTATTATCCGGAAATCGTAATACACGTGTGAATACATAGACCATAATATGTCCCTAGTAAGCCTCTAGTTGACTAGCTCGTTGATCAACAGATAGTCATGATTTCCTGGCTATGGACATTGGATGTCATTGATAACGGGATCACATCATTAGGAGAATGATGTGATGGACAAGACCCAATCCTAAGCATAGTACAAAGATCGTGTAGTTCGTTTGCTAGAGCTTTTCCAATGTCAAGTATCTTTTCCTTTGACCATGAGATCGTGTAACTCCCGGATACCGTAGGAGTGCTTTGGGTGTATCAAACGTCACAACGTAACTGGGTGACTATAAAGGTGCATTACAGGTATCTCCGAAAGTGTCTGTTGGGTTGACACGGATCGAGACTGGGATTTGTCACTCTGGATAACGGAGAGGTATCACTGGGCCCACTCGGTAATGCATCATCATTATGAGCTCAAGGTGACCAAGTGGTTGATCACGGGATCATGCATTACGGTACGAGTAAAGTGACTTGCCGGTAATGAGATTGAACAAGGTATTGGGATACCGACGATCGAGTCTCGGGCAAGTAACATACCGATTGACAAAGGGAATTGTATACGGGGTTGATTAATCCTCGACATCGTGGTTCATCCGATGAGATCATCGTGGAGCATGTGGGAGCCATCATGGGTATCCAGATCCCGCTGTTGGTTATTGACCGGAGAGTCGTCTCGGTCATGTCTGCTTGTCTCCCGAACCCGTAGGGTCTACACACTTAAGGTTCGGTGACGCTAGGGTTATGAAGATATGAATATGCAGTAACCCGAATGTTGTTCGGAGTCCCGGATGAGATCCCGGACGTCACGAGGAGTTCCGGAATGGTCCGGAGGTAAATAATTATATATAGGAAGTGATGTTTCGGCCATCGGGACAAGTTTCGGGGTTATCGGTATTGTACCGGGACCACCGGAGGGGTCCCGGGGGCCCACCGGGTGGGGCCACCTGTCCTGGGGGGCCACATGGGCTGTAGGGGGTGCGCCTTGGCCTTCATGGGCCAAGGGCACCAGCCCTACTAGGCCCATGCGCCTAGGGTTTCCACCACGGAGGAGTCCAAGTGGTGGAAGGCACCCCGAGGTGCCTTGGGGGGAGGGAAACCCTCCCCTGGCCGCCGCACCTAGGAGATTGGATCTCCTACGCTGTGCACCACCCCCCCCTTGGCCCTCCTATATATAGTGGGGGAGAGAAGGGATTTCATACCTCAGCCTTTGGTGCTTCCTCTCTCCCCGTTACGTCTCTCTCTCGTAGTATAGGCGAAGCCCTGCTACTGTGACGCCCTGCATCCACCACCACGCCGTCGTGTTGCTGGATCTTCATCAACCTCTCTTCCCCCCTTGCTGGATCAAGAAAGGAGGAGACGTCATCCGTTCTGTACGTGTGTTGAACGCGGAGGCACCGTCCGTTCGGTGCTAAGATCATCGGTGATTTGAATCACGTCGTGTTCGACTACATCATCCCCGTTCTTTGAATGCTTCCGCTCGCGATCTACAAGGTACGTAGATGCATCTAATCACTCGTTGCTAGATGAACTCCTAGATGGATCTTGGTGAAACCGTAGGAAAATTTTTGTTTTCTGCAACGTTCCCCAACACAACTTGCCTGTTGAAATCCTAGGGGATCCTCCTCCACCCAAGGGTGATCCCGTGTTTGAGCTTAAACCATTACCTGATACTCTTAAATATGCTTATCTTGATGAAAAGAAGATATATCCTATTATTATTAGTGCTAACCTTTCAGAGAAGGAGGAAGAAAAATTATTGAAAACTCTGAAGAAGCACCGTGCCGCTATTGGATATACTCTTGATGATCTTAAGGGCATTAGTCCCACTCTATGTCAACACAAAATAAATTTGGAAAAAGACGCCAAACCAGTTATTGATCACCAATGACGGATGAATCCTAAGATGAAAGAAGTGGTAAGAAATGAAATTCTAAAGCTCCTTGAGGCATGTATTATTTATCCTGTTGCTGATAGTCAGTGGGTAAGTCATGTTCACTGTGTCCCTAAGAAGGGAGGTATTACTCTCGTGCCTAATGATAAAGATGAATTGATCCCGAAAAGAATTATTACAGGTTATAGGATGGTAATTGATTTCCGCAAATTAAATAAGGCTACTAAAAATGATCATTACCCCTTACCTTTTATTGATCAAATGCTAGAAACACTATCCAAACATACACATTTTTGCTTTCTAGATGGTTACTCTGGTTTCTCTCAAATACCTGTGCCAGCTGATGATCAAGCTAAGACCACTTTCACTTGTCCTTTCGGTACTTTTGCTTATAGACGTATGCCTTTTGGTTTATGTAATGCACCTGCTACCTTTCAAAGATGCATGATGGCTATATTTTCTGACTTTTGTGAAAAGATATGTGAGCTTTTCATGGACGATTTCTCCGTTTATGGGTCCTCTTTTGATGATTGCTTGAGCAACCTTGATCGAGTTTTGCAGAGATGTGAAGAAACTAATCTTGTTCTGAATTGGGACAAATGCCACTTTATGGTTAATGAAGGTATTTTCTTGGGGCATAAAATTTCTGAAAGAGGCATTGAAGTTGATAAAGCTAAAGTCGATGCCATTGAAAAGATGACATGTCCCAAGGACATTAAAGGTATAAGAAGCTTCCTCCGTCACGCCGGTTTTTATAGGAGGTTCATTAAGGACTTCTCAAAAATTTCTCGGCCTCTGACTAGTCTATTACAAAAATATATTCCTTTTGTCTTTGATGATGATTGTGTAGAAGCATTTGAAATACTTAAGAAAGCATTGATTTCTGCACCTATTGTTCAGCCACCTGATTGGAATTTACCTTTTGAAATTATGTGTGATGCAAGTGATTATGTTGTAGGTGTTGTTCTAGGGAAAAGAGTTGATAAGAAATTAAATTTTATTCAATATGCTAGTAAAACTCTAGACAATGCCCAGAGAAATTATGCTACTACTGAAAAAGAATTCATAGCAGTTGTTTTTGCTTGCGATAAGTTCAGACCTTATATTGTTGATTCTAAAGTTACTATTCACACTGATCATGCTGCTATTAAATATCTTATGCAAAAGAAAGATGCTAAACCTAGACTTATTAGATGGGTTCTCTTGCTACAAGAATTTGATTTGCATATTATTGATAGAAAGGGAGCTGAGAACCCCGTTGCAGACAACTTGTCTAGGTTAGAAAATGTTCTTGATGACCCACTACCTATTGATGATAGCTTTCCTGATGAACAATTAAATGTCATAAATGCTTTTCGAACTGCTCCATGGTATGCTTATGATGCTAATTATATTGTTGCTAAATTTATACCACCTAGTTTCACATACCAGCAAAAGAAAAAGTTCTTCTATGATTTAAGGCATTACTTTTGGGATGACCCACGTCTTTATAAAGGAGTGGATGGTGTTATTAGACATTGTGTACCTGAGCATGAACAGGAACAAATCCTACACAAGTGCCACTCCGAGGCTTATGGAGGACACCATGCTGGAGACAGAACTGCACATAAGGTATTACAATCCGGTTTTTATTGGCCTACTCTCTTCAAGGATGTCCGTAAGTTTTTCTTGTCTTGTGATGAATGCCAAAGAATTAGTAACATTAGTAGACGTCAAGAAAGCCTATGAATTATTCACTTGTTATTGAACCATTTGATGTTTGGGGCTTTGATTATATGGGACCTTTTCCTTCCTCTAATGGGTATACACATATTTTAGTTGCTGTTGATTATGTTACTAAGTGGGTAGAAGCTATTCCAACTAGTAGTGCTAATCATAACACCTCTATTAAGATGCTTAAAGAAGTTATTTTTCCGAGGTTTGGAGTCCCTAGATATTTAATGACTGATGGTGGTTCACATTTTATTCATGGTGCCTTTCGTAAAATGCTTGCTAAGTATGATGTAAATCATAGAATTGCATCTCCATATCACCTGCAATCTAGTGGTCAAGTAGAACTTAGCAATAGAGAGCTTAAATTAATTTTGCAAAAGACCGTTAATAGATCTAGAAAGAATTGGTCAAAGAAACTTGATGATGCATTATGGGCTTATAGAACTGCATACAAAAATCCTATGGGTATGTCTCCTTATAAAATGGTTTATGGAAAAGCATGTCACTTACCTCTCGAACTAGAACATAAGGCATATTGGGCTATTAAAGAGCTCAATTATGATTTCAAACTTGCTAGTGAGAAGAGGTTATTTGACATTAGCTCACTTGACGAATGGAGAACCCAGGCCTATGAAAATGCCAAACAGTTTAAAGAAAAAGTTAAAAGATGGCATGACAAAAGGATACAAAAGCGTGAGTTTAATGTAGGTGATTATGTATTGCTATACAACTCTCGTTTAAGATTTTTTGCGGGCAAACTTCTCTCTAAATGGGAAGGTCCTTACGTTATCGAGGAGGTCTATCGTTCCGGTGCCATAAAAATCAACAACTTCGAAGGCACAAATCCGAGGGTGGTGAACGGTCAAAGAATCAAACATTATATCTCAGGTAATCCCATAAATGTTGAAACTAACATTATTGAAGCCGTAACCCCGGAGGAATACATAAGGGACACTTTTCGGAATGTTTAAGACTCCGAAAAGGAATAGGTACGTGGTACGGTAAGTAAACTGACCCCAAAACAGTTCTAATGGCAATTTTTCTCCGTTTAGGAATATTTAGAAAAATAGGAAAATAAGAAGCAGTCTGGGAAGGACACGAGGCTTCCACGAGGGTGGGAGGCGTGCCCTACCCCCTGGGCGCGCCCCCTGCCTCGTGGGCACCTCGTGTGCTCTCCAGACTCCATTTTCTTGCACGATACGTATTTTGGTCGGTAAAAATTCATTATATAATCTCCCAAAAGTTTTGACCATCGTATCACGCAAATATCCTCTGTCTTTGTTTTGAGCTGTTTCTGCTACAGATTTAGAGTAAGATGTCGTCTCAAGAGTCAGTCAGGGAGAGTCGGGTGTCCCATCCGACACCGGGGCCAAGAGCAAACAGCAATGCTGACCACTTTGGGCCAGCAACTGAGGAAGAGATGGAGGCCGACTTGAAGAGGATAGGTGCAATGGAGAAGGATGAAGAAGTTACTTCACGTTTCCGAGCTGGGTTCACAATGGGGGAACCACAGAGCTCAGCTATTCCAAACTCGGTCATCCCTTCCAATGTTAAATTTCTTTCTTATGAAAATATGAAAAGGAATTTTACTTGTTCTCCCGCAGCTATGCAACATCCTTGGGTGAAAGGAGCTTTAGCTGTCACGAGCAAGCTCCGTAAGGAAATAATGGACCTCAAGCAGCAAGTCAATAAGCTTGAGGAAGAGAATCGTATCCTGAGGGGCATCATCGCCAAGAATATCACATCACCACCCCCGAAGAAAGAGACATAAACCCATGGGTATGGGCACTCCCCTTAGCAACTTCCAAGCTTGGGGGAGTGCCTCAGTATCGTATCACCATCACAACTTTTATCTTTACCGTTTTTCTTAGTTCGATCCTTTTTGTTATATCTTGATCTAGTAGAATAAAGTTTTAGTATGATCTAGTTGTGAGATTTGCTTTATGATCCTTCTATGTAATCGAGTCCGTGAGCTATATAATAAAGATTAGTGTTGAGTCAAGGGCTTGATTATCTTGCTATGATCTTGATGGAATAAAATAAAAGAGAAAGAATAAAAAGAAATAAAAGAGATCATATGGGTCTTATGGAGAGTAATGGCTTCACATATAAAGAGTATGATGAATAAAAGTTGTTGAAAGTTGACAAACATAGTTTCGGTCATCGTTGCAATTAATAAGAAGTAATAAAGAAAGAGAGGCTTTCACATATAGATATATTATCTTGGACATCTTCTATGATTGTGAGCACTCATTAAAATATGACATGCTAAAGGGTTGACGTTGGACAAGGAAGACAACGTAATGGGTTATGTTTTCTTACATCCGAGATAAATTATATTGTCATGGATCATCCAACATGTTGAGCTTTCCTTTCCCTCTCATGCTAGCCAAGTTCTTTGCACCAAGTAGAAATACTACTTGTGCTTCCAAATATACCTAAACCCAGTTTTGCCATGAGAGTCCATCATACCTACCTATGGATTGAGTAAGTCCTTCAAGTAAGTTGTCATCGGTGCAAGCAATAAAAATTGCTCTCTAAATATGTATGACTTATTAGTATCGGAGAAAATAAGCTTTATACGATATTGTGATGTGGAAGAAATAAAAGCGACGGACTGCATAATAAAGGTCCAGATCACAAGTGGCAATATAAATTAACGTTCTTTCACATTAAGATTTTGTGCATCCAACCCTGAAAGCGCATGACAACCGCTGCTTCCCTCTGCGAAGGGCCTATCTTTTACTTTTATCTTCTATCTTATAAAAGAATAATGGTGATCTTCACCTTTCCTTTTTACATTTTATCCTTTGGCAAGCACAATGTGTTGGAAAGATCCAGATACATATAGCTAATTGGATGTGAGCTTTCATGAACTATAATTGTTGACATTACCCTTGAGGTAAAAGGTTGGGAGGCAAAACCATAAGCCCCTATCTTTCTCTGTGTCCGGCTAAAACTTCATAACCATAAATATCGCGTGAGTGTCAACAATTATGGAAGACTAAATGATAGTTGAGTATGTGGACTTGCTGAAAAGCTCTTATGGACTCTTTCCAATGTTATGATAAATTGCAATTGCTTCAATGACTGATATTGTAGTTTGTTAGTTCTCAATGAAGTTTATGATTCATACTTGAAGTTGTGATTGAATTGTTACTTTAGCATAAGAGATCATATGACAATATATATATATGTTGCTGTTCTAAGAATGATCATGATGCCCTCATGTCCGTATTTTATTTTTATCGACACCTCTATTTCTAAACACGTGGACATATTTATTGATTTCGACTTTCGCTTGAGGACAAGCAAGGTCTAAGCTTGGGGGAGTTGATACATCCATTTTGCATCATGATTTTATATCGATATTTATTGCATTATGGACTGTTATTACACATTATGTCACAATACTTATGCCTATTCTCTCTTATTTTACAAGGTTTACATAAAGAGGGAGAATGCCGGCAGCTGGAATTCTGGGCCGAAAAAGGAGCAAATATTAGAGACCTATTCTGCACAGCTCCAAAAGTCCTGAAACTTCACGAAAGCTATTTCCAGAATATATAAAAAACACTGAGTGCAAGAAGTACCAGAGGGGGGCCACTCACCAGCCACGAGGGTGGGGGGCGCGCCCTACCCCCCTGGGTGCGCCCCTTGCCTCGTGGGCCCCCTGGTGGCCCTCCGATGCCCATCTTCTGCTATATGGAGTCTTTCGTCGAGGAAAAAATCATAAGCAAGCTTTTGGGACGATACTCCGCCGCCATGAGGCCGAACCTTGGCGGAACCAATCTAGGGCTGCGGCGGAGCTGTTCTGCCGGGGAAACTTCCCTCCGGGAGGGGAAAATCATCACCATCGTCATCACCAACGATCCTCTCATCGGGAGGGGGGCAATCCTCATCAACATCTTCACCAGCACCATCTCATCTCAAACCCTAGTTCATATCTTGTATCCAATCTTTGTATCCAAACCTCAGATTGGTACATGTGGGTTGCTAGTAGTGTTGACTACTCCTTGTAGTTGATGCTAGTTAGTTTATTTGGTGGATGATCATATGTTCAGATCCTTTATGCATATTAATACCCCTCTGATTATGAACATGAATATACTTTGTGAGTAGTTACGTTTGTTCCTGGGGACATGGGAGAAGTCTTGCCATTAGTAGTCATGTGAATTTGGTATTCGTTCGATATTTTGATAAGATGTATGTTGTCATCCCTCTAGTGGTGTCATGTGAACATCGACTACATGACACTTCACCATTGTTTGGGCCTAGAGGGAGGCATTGGGAAGTAATAAGTAGATGATGGATTGCTAGAGTGACAGAAGCTTAAACCCTAGTTTATGCTTTGCTTCGTAAGGGGTTGATTTGGATCCATATGTTTCATGCTATGGTTAGGTTTCCCTTAATACTCTTGTTGTAGTTGCGGATGCTTGCAATAGGGGTTAATCATAAGTGGGATACTTGTCCAAGTAAGGGCAGTACCCAAGCACCGGTCCACCCACATATCAAATTATCAAAGTACCGAACGCGAATCATATGAGCATGATGAAAACTAGCTTGACGATAATTCCCATGTGTCCTCGGGAGCGCTTTTCTCTATATAAGAAATTGTCCAGGCTTGTCCTTTGCTACAAAAAGGATTGGGCCATCTTGCTGCACTTTATTTACACTTGTTACTTGTTACTCGTTACCAATTACCTTATCACAAAACTATCTATTACCGGTAATTTCAGTGCTTGCAGAGAATACCTTGCTGAAAACCGCTTATCATTTCCTTCTGCTCCTCGTTGGGTTCGACACTCTTACTTATCGAAAGGACTACGATAGATCCCCTATACTTGTGGGTCATCAAGCTTCACCCCACGACCTCTTCGGGCACCCGCGCCCACCGTCGGCGAAGGCCACGATCAGGTCGCCTCGCCTCCTCCCGCTCACCCTCTATATTCTCTACCTCCCTCTATTTCCACTTCCTCCCCTTCTCTCATATCCCTCGTCTCTTCTTGCAACAGGACCGATGTCGTGCTGCCCGCCCAAGCTTCCTCCTTCACTGGTCGTCTCCAAACTTGTCTGTCTCGAGCCCCCATCGAACCAGGAGCCCTCATTCGGGACGCCGGCATCCCCGTCCCGGACCTCATCGTCGCCGCGCACCCGCCTGAACCGGGCCTGGATCCGTCGCCGGTGGCCAGACTCCGCCCCGTCCCCACGTCCTTGCCGACCGTTGCCGGAGTTGTGCCAAGTTCCCTTGCATCGCGCCAAGTACCATGGCATCTTCTTCCTTTGCATCGAGCAAGAGCTCACGTGCTCAAGCCTCTGCTCGCTCCCCTGCCAGATCAAGTGAGAGAGGGTAGTGCTCGTGTTGACCGCGCATGGGCCTTCTTGCGCCAAGGCCCAGCATCACCAGCTCCCAATGCTTGAAAGCAACTAGTTAACGAGTGCTCCTTCGGGAGCCTCGCAATGATCAACGCCACTTGGCGCGCTCTCAGCCGCCATCCACGTGTCGTGCTCTGGACACTCCCTCTGGATTTTTTTTCCACACGCGTTATCGGCTTTTTAAATGGTTTTTTCAGGGTTTTTTATGTTTCGGTTTTCCTTAACTTTTGGATCAAAAAAAATTCCAAAAAAAGCTTTTTTTGCGCGAAAAACACATTTTCCCTTTCGTGAGAATCACGGTTTTGCTTTCGCGAGAGGCACGGTTTTGCTTCCGTGAGAGTCACGGTCATGCCTCTCGGAAACAAAAAAATGTGTTTTCTATTTTTTTTTCTTTCCTTTCGCGAGAAGCACGGTTTAGCTTCTGAGAGAGGCACGATTGTGCTTTCACGAGAGGCACGGTCGTGCCTCTCGGAAATGAAAAAAACGTATTTTCTGTTTTTTTCCTTCCGCGAGAGGCACGGTTTTGCTTCCGCGAGAGGCACGGTTGTGCTTTCACGAGAGGCACGCCTGTGCCTCTCGAAAAATAAAAAAACGTGTTTTCTATTTGTTTTTCTTTTGTGACAGGCATGGTTGTGCTTTCGCGAGAGGCACGGCCGTGCCTCCTCGGAAATGGAAAAAACGTGTTTTCTCTTGTTTTTTCCTTGTGTGAGAGGCATGGTTTTTCTTCCGCGAGAGGCACAGTTGTGATTTCGCGAGAGTCACAGTCCTGCCTCTTTCGGAAAGGCAAAAACCCATGCTCCCGGTTTGGTTTTTTCATCTGGTTTTTTTGTCCGGGTTTTCATGAAAAAAAGTTCATCAAAACCTATCAACATGGGAACTAGTTTTAAAAATCTCGACGCAAGGAATCCAATGGTGAAAACGGTTTGAGATTTGGACACACGGTTTAAGAGATAAAACGTTTTGAATAAACGAATCTACGAAAAAAAAGGAAAACTCCCAGGCTGCGAGAAGTGGCGTACATGCAGTGCGCCACTTGTCACAACCTGGGAAGGTGGGAGTGATCTTTGCAACGAGTACTCCTCAATTAGTGATTTCGCCAAGGCCTAGGGTGACCAGCCCCCCGGTCTTTCCTTTGACGGGCTTCCTGTTTCAAATTCGGCCTGATATGTTTTTTTCCTGTTCCAGCGAATTTAGCTATTTTCCAGAGATAACAGATTTGCAGAAAAACCCTCATTATTCATGCATATAAGTACTCCACAACCGTGCATCACAATTAAACATGTCCTATATATAAAATGCTTAGAATTTCATCTAGTATCATAATATGCAACTTTCATCCATGAAAAAAATGTTTAAAATTGTTGTTTGCATTAATTTGCATAAATGTCATGCTACAATAATTTAATTCATAACTAAATAACCGTAACTTCGAATCAAATGAACTTTATATGTAAATGGTGTAGAAAACTGTATAGATTAACATGGTGCACTTACTTTGCATGTTTACCAACTCTAAAATTGTGTAAAGGGAAGAAGAGTAGAAAATTTGAAATGTGCACATGGGGATTCCGGAATTGTTGTTTGTTGTTTCCGTCCACATTTAAATTTCCTAAATGTGTATTTACTTATGCTCCACCTCTTGCCATGTTAACCAACGTTTAATCTTGTCTTGTTCATAAATGAGAGAGAACAAAATAATTGTTGTGAAGTTCCGTCAATATGCAACTCGTTGCATATTGAGCTCCACTTAATTTATAGTATCGGTTCTTGCACTTTGCCATGCTATGCCTCATTAAAATGAACATGCATCATACTTGATTGTGCATCATGCCATGATTATGCCTGTTGGTTTATCATGTTGTTTGCTTCTTTCTGGTTGTGCTTCTTCTCGATAGTTCCGGTAACGTGCAATTGTGAGTATTCGTTCGACTACGCCCGTTCATGGATTCGGTGTTCTTCCTAGCTGGATTTCAGGCAAGATGACCATTACCTTGTATACCACTACTATCTTTGCTTGCTAGTTGTCTCGATGCTATCGCTATGTCGTGCTACCAACCACTTGTTTATCAAGCCTCCCAAATTGCCATGATAAGCCTCTAACCTTTACATCATCCCAGCAAACCATTTTTGTATATGTTACCGCTTGCTCAGCCTCTCTTATAGCGTTGCTAGTTACAGGTGTAGGGCAGGTTGCTCCATGTTGGGACATGGATATCATGGGATATCACAATATCTCTTATTTAATTAATGCATCTATATACTTGGTAAAGTGTGGAAGGCTTGGCCTTTTGCTTGGTGTTTTGTTCCACTCTTGCCGCCTTAGTTTCCATCATACCGGTGTTATGTTCCTTGATTTTGCGTTCTAAACACGATTGGGGTTTATGCCCCCCCCCTTGACAGTTCGCTTTGAATAAAACTCTTCCAGCAAGGCCCAACTTTGGTTTTACCATTTGCCTAATAACAACTAAAACTTGCATAGGGACTTTCTGGACACCGAGCATAATTAATCAACAACCAGGGCCAGTGCTCCTCATGAGTGTTAGTCCAAACGGGGGCAGCCTGCGGGGCCGCCACAGGGAAACTCGAGGATAGGTTTTACTCGTAGCTTGTCCCATATGATCGTGGCCTGAGATGAGATATGCGCGGATACTATCAGGGTGTCGGCACGTCGGGAGGTCTTGCTAGTTTTGTTTTACCATTGTCAAAATATCTTGTGCACCGAGATTCCGAGCTTGATCGGGTTGTCCCGAGATGGAGATTTGCCTACGTGGATCGTGAGAGTTTGTGATGGACTAAGTTGGGACAACCCTACAGGGTTTAATGTTTTCGAGAGTCGTGCCCACAGTTATGTGGAAAATTGGAAATTTATAATTTCCGGTTGTAGAGAACTTGACACCAGATCCGAAATAAAATACACCAACCGCGTGCGTAACCATGACCGTCTCTTTTTGAGTGAGTTCGAGAAGAGAACACGATGGGGTTATGTTTGACTCGTAAGTAGTTCAGGATCACTTCTTGATGATTACTAGTTTGCGACCGTGATGCATAGTTTCTCTTCTTATTCTTGTACTCGTAAGTTAGCCACCATACAATGCTTAGTGCTTGCTGCAACCTCGCCACTTATCCATTCCATACTCATTAAGCTTTGCTAGTCTTGATACCCATGGTAATGGGATTGCTGAGTCCTCATGGCTCACAGATTACTACAACAACAGTTGCAGGTACAGGTAAAGTGATGCTTTGACATGAGAGCGATGCTTGCTTGCTTTGGAGTTCCTCTGCTTCTTCTTCTTTGATCAAGGGATAGGTTCCATGTCGGGAACCTGGGATTAGCAGGGTGGATGTTGTTCTTCTTTTTCATTTGATTTCATCCATAGTCGGACGCTGCTCTTTTTATGATGATTGCTATGTATTGATGAATACATGTATTCATGTTGTAGCTTGTGGCGAGTGTAAACCATTATCTGGTATTCTCATCTATTTAGTACATGGTATGTTGTAATGATATCCACCTTGCTATGCGCTCAAAATGCGGTTGTGCCCCAATCATGAATTTCATCACGTGATTGGGATAGAATCGCATCTTGTGCACCATGGACCATATTGGTTCCTACATATTCCAAGAAGATCTTTTATCGGCTGAACCACGATGTTAAGGATTCGGTTAATCTCGTATGCAATTCCCTTTGTCCGATGATATGTTACTTGCCCGAGATTCGATCGTTGGTATCTCCATACCTAGTTCAATATCGTTACCGACAAGTATCTTTACTCGTTCTATAATACAAGATCTCGTGACTAACTCATTAGCCACATTGCTAGGAAGCTCTTTACGATGTTGTATTACCGAGAGGGCCCCGAGATATCTCTCCGTCACGCGAGTGACAAATCCCAGTCTCGATCCATGCCAACCCAACAGACACCTTTGGAGATACCTGTAGAGCATCTTTATGATCACCTAGTTACGAAGTGACGTTTGATAGCACATAAGGTATTCCTCCGGAATCCGGGAGTTGCATGATCTAATGGTCTTAGGAATAGATACTCGACATGAAGAAAGCTATAGCAATAAACTCAAGTGATACGATCGAATGCTAAGCTTATGGTTGGTTCTTGTCCATCACATCATTCTCCTAATGATGTGATCCTGTTATCAATGACAACTCATGTCTATGGTTAGGAAACCTTAACCATCTTGGATCAACAAGCTAGTCTAGTAGAGGCTCACTAGGAACATAGTATTTGTTTATGTATTCACACATGTATTTTAGTTTCCGGTCAATACAATTCTAGCATGAATAATAAACTTTATCATGAACAAGGAAATATGATAATAACCAATTTATTAGTGCCTCTAGGGCATATTTTGAATAGTCTCCAACTTGCACTAGAGTCAATAATCTATCTAACACCCATGGAGTCTTGGTGGTGATCATGTTTTGCCCGTGGAAGAGGTTTAGTCAACGGGTCTGCCACATTCAGATCCGTATGTACTTTGCAAAGTTCAATGTCTCCATCCTTAACATAATTACGAATGGAGTTGAAGCGGCGCTTGGTGTGCTTGGTTCTCTTGTGAAACCTGGGCTCCTTGGCAATGGCAATAGCTCCAGTATTGTCACAAAAGATAGTCATTGGATCCGATGCACTAGGTATTACACCCAAATCGGATATGAACTCCTTCATCCAGTCTCCTTCTTGCACTGCTTCCGAAGCAGCTATATACTCAACTTCACATGTAGATCCCGCCACAATGCTCTGCTTAGAACTGCACCAACTGATCGCTCCACCATTCTATATAAATACATATCCAGTTTGAGACTTAGAGTCGTCCAGATCTGTGTCGAAGCTAGCATTGACTTAACCCTTTACGACGAGCTCTTCGTCACCTCCATAAATGAGAAACATATCCTTAGTCCTTTTTAGGTACTTCAGGATTTTCTTGACCATTGTCCACTGATCTACTCCTAGATCACTTTGGTAACTCCCTACCAGACTTATGGCAAGGCACACATCAGGTCTGGTACACAACATGACATACATTATAGAGCCTATGGTTGAGGCATAGGGAATTACTTTCACCCTTTCTCTTTCTTCTGCCGTGGTCAGGCTTTGAGTCTATCTCAACTTCACACCTTGCAATACAGGGAAGAACCCTTTCTTTGACTGATCCATTTTGAACTTCTTCAAAACTTTATCAAGGTATGTTCTTTGTGAAAGTCCTATTCAGCGTCTTGATCTATATGTATAGATTTTGATGCCCAATATGTAAGCAGCTTCACCGAGGTCTTTCATTTAAAAACTCTTATTCAAATATCCTTTCATGCTTTCCAGAAATTCTATATCATTTCCAATCAACAATATGTCATCCACATATAATATTAGAAATGCTACAATGCTCCCACTCACTTTCTTGTAAATACAAGCTTCTCTGTAAGTTTGTATAAAACCAAAATATTTGATCACCTCATCAAAGCGAATATTCCAACTCCGAGATGCTTGCACCAGTCCATAGATGGATCACTGGAGCTTGCATACTTTGTTAGCATCCTTCAGATCGACAAAACCTTCTAGTTGCATCATATACAAGTATTCTTTAAGAAACCCATTAAGGAATGTCGTTTTGACGTCCATTTTTGAGATCTCATAATCATAAAATGCGGCAATATCTAACATAATTCTAACAAACCTAAGCATCGGTACGACTGAGAAAGTCTCATGTAGTCAACCCCTTGAACTTATCGGAAACCCTTTGCAACAAGTCGAGCTTTATAGACAGTGACATTACCAACAACGTTTGTCTTCTTCTTAAAGATCCATTTATTCTCAATGTCTTTCCAATCATCCGGCAAGTCCACCAAAGTCCATACTTTGTTCTCATACATGGATCATATCTCGGATTTCATGGCCTGAAGCCAGTTATCAGAATCCGAGCTCATCAGAGCTTCTTCATAGTTCATAGGTTCACCGTTGTCTAACAACATGACTTCGAGGACAGGATTACTGTACCACTCGGGTGTAGAATGTACCCTGGTCGACCTATGAAGTTCAGTAGTAACTCGATCCGAAGTTTCATGATCATAATCATTAGCTTCCTCTTCGGTTGGTGTAGGCATCATGGGAACTTCTTTATGTGATGTGCTACCTTCCAATTCGAGAGAAGGTACAATTACCTCATCAAGTTCTACTTTCCTCCCACTCACTTCTTTCGAGAGAAACTCCTTCTCTAGAAAGGACCCATTCTTGGCAATAAAGATCTTGCCCTCAGATCTGTGGTAGAAGGTATACCCAATGGTCTCTTTAGGGTATCCTATGAAGACGCACTTCTCCGCTTTGGGTTCGAGCTTATCAGGCTGAAGCCTCTTGACATAAGTGTCGCATGCCCAAACTTTAACAAACGACAGCTTAGGTTTCTTGCCAAATTATAACTCATACAGTGTCATCTCAATGGATTTAGATGGTGCCCTATTTAAAGTGAATGCGGCTGTCTGTAATGCATAATTCCAAAATGATAGTGGCAAATTGGTAAGAGACATCATAGAACGCACCATATCCAATAGAGTACGGTTACGACGTTCGGATACACCATTACGCTGTGGGGTTCCAAGTGGCGCAAGCTGTGAAACAATTCACATTGTCTTCAATGCATACCAAACTCGTAACTCAAATATTCACCTCCACGATTAGATCGTAGAAACTTTATTTTCTTGTTATGATGATTCTCCACTTCACTCTGAAATTCCATGAACTTTTCAAATGTTTCAGCCTTGTGTTTCATTAAGTAAATATACCCATATATACTCAAATCATATGTGAAGGTAAGAAAATAATGATTTCCATCGCGTGCTTCAACAGTCATCGGACCGCATACATTGGTATGTATTATTTCCAATAAGTCACTAGATCGCTCCATTGTTCCGAAGAATGGAGTTTTCGTCATCTTGCCCATGAGGCATGGTTCACATGTCTCAAATGATTCATAATCAAGAGATTCCAAAAGTCCATCGGCATGGAGTTTCTTCATGCGCTTTACACCAATATGACCTAAGCGGCACTGCCACAAATGTATGGTACTATCATTATTCACTTTGCATCTTTTGGCATCAGTATTATGAATATGTGTATCACTACGATCGGGATTCAACAAGAATAAACCATTCACAATGGGTGCATGACCATAAAAGATATTACTCATATAAATAGAACAACCATTATTCTCTGACTTAAATGAATAACCGTCTCGCAATAAACAAGATCCAGATATAATGTTCATGCTCAATGAAATTACTTAAGTTTAAAACTAATCCCAAAGGTAGATGTAGAGGCAACGTGCCGACGACGATCACATCAAGCTTGGATCCATTTCCGACAAGCATCGTTACCTCGTCCTTAGAGAGTCTTCATTTATTCCGTAGATCCTGTTTCGAGTTACAAATATTAGCAACCGAACCAGTATCAAATACCCATACGCTACTATGAGCACTAGTAAGGTAGACATCAATAACGTGTATATCAAATATACATCTGTTGACGTTGCCAGCCTTCTTATCTGCCAAGTATTTGGGGCAGTTCCGCTTCCAGTGACCATTCCCCTTGCAGTAGAAGCACTCAGTCTCAGGTTTGGGTCCAGCCTTGGGTTTCTTCACGGGAGCGGCAACTGTCTTGCCATTCTTCTTGAAGTTCCCTTTCTTTCCCTTGCCTTTCTTGAAACTAGTATTCTTTCTAACCATCAACACTTGATGCTCCTTCTTGATTTCTACCTCCGCGGCCTTAAGCATCGCAAAGAGCTCGGTAATCATTCTCTCTATCACTTGCATATTTTAGTTCATCACAAAGCCCTTATGGCTCGATGGCAATGACTAGAGAACTCTGTCAATGACCTTGTCATCTGGAACATTAACTCCCAACTGAGTCAAGCGGTTGTGAAACCCAGACATTCCGAGTAAATGTTCACTAACAGAAATGTCCTCCTCCATCTTGCAGCTAAAGAACTTGTCAGAGGTGTCATACCTCTCAACCCAAGCATGAGCTTGAAATACTAATTTCAGCTCCTAAAACATCTCATATGCTCCATGTGTTGGGGAACGCAGTATTTCCATTTTTTACCTACGATCACGCAAGATCTATCTAGGATATGCATAGCAACGAGCGGGGAGAGTGTGTCTACGTACCCTCGTAGACCGAAAGCAGAAGCATTTAGTAACGCAGTTGATGTAGTCGAACGTCTTCGTGATCCAACCGATCCAAGTATTGGACGTACGACACCTCCATGATCAGCACACGTTCAGCTCGGTGACGTCCCTCATACTCTTGATCCAGTTGAGGCCGAGGGAGAGTTCCCTTGGCACGATGGCGTGGCGAAGGTGATGATGAAGTTATCGGCACAGGGCTTCGCCTAAGCACTACGGCGATATGACCGAGGTGTGGAACTGTGGAGGGGGTACCGCACATGGCTAAAAGATCAACTTGTGTGTCCTTGGGGTGCCCCCTCCCCACGTATATAAAGGAGGGAGGAGAGGAGGCCAGCCCTAGGAGGGGCGCGCCATGGGGAGGAGTCCTACTTGGACTCCTAGTCCAAGTAGGATTCGCCCCCCTTTCCTAGTCCAAGTAGGAGAAGAAGGGAAAGAGGAGAGAAGAGAAGGAAGGAGGGGGGCGCCGGCCCCTCCCCTTGTCCAATTCGGACTGGGCAAGGGGGGTGTGCCACCTCTGGCCGTCCCACTCTCTTCTCCACTAAGGCCCATTGTGGCCCATTAATCCCTCGGGGGGTTCCGGTAACCCCCTGGTACTCCGGAAAATGCTGGAACCTATCCGAAACCATTCCGGTGTCCAAACAAAACCTTCCAATATATCAATCTTTATGTCTCGACCATTTCGAGACTCCTCGTCATGTCTGTGATCTCATCCGAGACTCTGAACAAACTTCGGTTCATCAAAACACTAAACTCATAATACAAATCGTCATCGAACGTTAAGCGTGCCGACCCTACGGGTTCGAGAACTATGTAGACATGACCGAGACATTTCTCCAGTCAATAACCAATAGTAGAACCTGGATGTTCATATTGGTTCCTACATATTCTATGAAGATTGAGGGAGTCCTGGATTAGGGGGTATCCGGACAGCTGGACTATATCCTTTGGCCAGACTGTTGGACTATGAAGATACAAGATTGAAGACTTCGTCCCGTGTCCGGATGGGACTCTCCTTGGCGTGGAAGTGTCGGAGTAATGGGCCATGGGTAGGCCAACCCGAGACCCACGACCTTTCAAGACATCGGGGCAGGCTGCGCCCCTCAAGACAACAGGGCGAAGAGCCGCCTCCTGGGGAGTCTACGGCAAGGCGGCCGACTGCCCGCTCACGGCCGAGTCCCAGGGACGACTTCCAGAGAAGCCGGCTTTGGGGAGTCGGCCGGTGACTCCAACAAACCGTGACCTCATCGAGGGGGACGGGGCAGGGCGTGGCTACAATGAAGCCCACTCCCCGCCCCTTACCAAGGGCAGGCATGGCTATAGCGCGCCGTACTTGGGAAGATCTTCCCGCGGCGTGGCACTGTTGCCTAGCCGGCCTTGACATCAGCACCACTGTACCTGGTCCTGCGCCCACGACGGCTTGTCTGTACGACCTGGAGGCAGCAGGGCCCACCAGCCAGTGAGACCTCGGGAGACGGCGTGAGCACTGCCAGTCGGACCCAACGGGAGTCGGCCCGGGGGAGTCGGCCGAGCCCTCCCCCAGGCCCACGCGCCATTAATCAAGAAGAGATGGGGAGTGGCCACAGTGATCGCCCGCCAGGCGGCGGGGCTGTTGCCATGACCCCATGACCAAGCTTGCATCATCAGGAGCACGGCTACAGTAATCAGCAGCCGGCAAGACCCGCCCGCGGCGGACGCGGCCTGTCGGCTCCGTACCAGACCAGTGAGTGGGGCCCACCAGTCGGCGGGACCCAGCAGTCGGCGGAGAAGTCAGAGGTCGGAGACACTGACGGCTGGGCCCGTGCCCAGTCACATTACCATTGTACCCCTGGGGGGTAGGCCTATATAAACCCCCCAGGGCACCCATGCAAAGGGTTGGATCCCAGTAGTTCGATACCTCACCAGATAGAGGGAGAGAGCTAGCCTGGCCCTCTCCTACCACCATACACAACTCAAGGAGCAACCGTGTAAACACTTGACCATAGTGATCATGCGGAGACGCCGTAGAGCAGCAGTGGGGGTATTATCTCCTCGGAGAGCCCCGAAGCAGGGTAAGATTTGCCGGCGTGCATGTCTTCGTGCCTCATCCCGTTTCCAGGCACCGGCGACGTTCTACTCGCCCCCACCATCATAAGCCATCCGTTGGCATATGTCGCACCAAACCCCCAACAGGAAGGCAAGCTTGGCAATACGGATATGTAGATCTCCTTCCTTGTAACCGACTCTGTGTAACCCTAGCCCCCTCCGGTGTCTATATAAACCGGAGGGTTTTAGTCAGTAGGACAACATACAATCATACCATAGGCTAGCTTCTAGGGTTTAGCCTCTCTGATCTCATGGTAGATCTACACTTGTACTACTCATATTATCAAGAACAATCAAGCAGGACGTAGGGTTTTACCTCCATCAAGAGGGTCCGAACCTAGGTAAAACATCGTGTCCCCTGCCTCTGTTACCATCCGCCTAGACGCACAGTTCGGGACCCACTACCCGAGATCCGCCGGTTTTGACACCGACATTGGTGCTTTCATTGAGAGTTCCTCTGTGTCATCACCGTAAGGCTTGATGCCTCCTTCGATCATCACTTGTGATGCAGTCCAGGGTGAGACTTTTCTCCCCGGACAGATCTTTGTATTCGGCGTTGTTCAAAGGTGCCGAGGTACCCCCTTCCCTCACTGAGGACCGCAGACTCAGTGCAAAGCGCCACGCTAATCCGGTAAGTTTTCGTATCTTGCAGGGTATTTATTTGCCCCGGTTAAATGATGTGCGGGATCTAAGTTCTCATGCCATTAACAGGACTGGATAAAGACAGCGGAGCAGCTTGATTGCCCAGCCCCTCTGCCTGAAGATACCACAGATGCTCTCCTAACGGAGATGCTGACTCCGGCACCTTACGAGGTGCCGGCGAAGAAGGCCAAGAAGAAGACCGCGGGGACCCGAAAGGGCCTTCGGCGCAAGGTTGTATCGGATTCATCATCCGATGACTCTGACGCGCCCTCCTCCCAACAAAACTTGGAGGAGGAGGAAAGTTCTCTCCCCCCGGACGAGGTAGACAAGAAAAGGAAGGCCGATCCAACCGGGGAGGCCGAAGGGTCCAAGAAGGGAAGGACCCTCCCTCCGGACTGCTCCACGATGGCCGCCGACAGCGGCGACGAGTGGCTACCCAGGGTCAAGCCCCTGGCGAAGTCGTAAGTGTCCGGACACCATAGTACTTCATGGTATGTTTTATTGCACTGCTTCTCCTCATGCCGAACATGATTATGCAGTCCGTCCCGAGCTCATCTCGACGTATCCTCGTCGAGCGGCTCATTGGACTCATCGGATATGAACAGTGGTTCTCTTCCGACCGCTTCCACCCGTTGCCCTACTAACAACATCGAGGTGTTGTCTCGAAAGGCACCAAGACGAGGGGAGGTGGTCCTGGGGGCGCCTCGAGGCGACCTCCCGGACCCTGGGTACCAAGGGAGCGAGGCTCCCACGGGCTCCGAGTTCGGCCCCCAGCCGAACACTACGCCGGAACCTTCGATGGTTCCGGACTCCGGCAGGCGGTCCCCCGTTAAGGGGGGCCAACCACCCGTGCCGGTGTCCTCTGTCCATCCAGAGGCACCGGAAAACTTGGTGGAAGCACTTCGCAGCGCTTCCATCGACGAAGAGCACTGCACTATCATGAGTGCGGTGATCGAAAAGGTTCAGTCCGCCAAAAACGGGCTGACCGAAGCTTGCGCCAGCCTCCTAACAGGCTTTCAGGTAAGCAATCAAAATATATATAAGAAAATATTACCGCATAGATAGTAGCCCCTGATGCTCTGTTCGGCGTTCGAGAAGAAAGGCCGAATATAGGATCAAAAGATGAGTCAGGAGTCTAATAAGAATATGTCTATGTGTAAGCACTGTTCAAGATATCTTCCGATATTCAGAAAATTGGCCGATTTATCGCTTACCATTGTCTGACCAATAAGATAAATCGACCGATAAATCCGTCGATATGGCGATAAGTCGGCCGATATGCCGATAAACTGGCCGATTTACCCCTTATCATGGGTCGACCGATAAGTTCCCGATAAGCGATATCCCCAACATTGTGTGTAAGTGCAGGCTTCCCTGTTGGCCATTGCCGCACGTACTGCGGAGGTCTCTGCTCTGAAGCAGGACCTGGAGCGGTCTGAGAGCGAGCTTGGCCTTACCAAGAGGCGGCTCGAGGAGAGCAAAGGTAAGCAATACCTTGTCTACGCTTTGTGAAACAAGTTTGTTTGTAAAATAATAGGACCATCATGAATTTGCCAGGGGCCACGACCGAGGTGGCGACCCTAAAGAAGGCGTTGTCCGAGGCCGAAGACAAAGCGGCTAAGGAGCACATCAAGCGGGAGAAGCAAGAAGCCCGAGTGGGTGAGGTGCAACAAGAGCTCGAGGCTCTCGCCAAAAAACACGAGTCCTTGGAGCTTGACTCTAAGACCTGAGAGTCCGAGCTCGCATAGGAGCTTGAAAGCGCCCGGAGCGCCAAGGCTGAAGGCCACAAGGCCCTCCAGGAAATTGATGTGGTGAAGAAAATAGCAGCGGGTAAGGCATTCATTAGGCAAAGCAAGCATGTGAAGGAAACTTTCCTTTTTTTACCCGAGTTCGGAGCTCTCCAGGAGCATTCGCAGATCTTCCCCGCAGTGTACTGGATGCCGCAGAGTTTTACCGGGCTGAGGAGGGGAGCTCAATGGAGAAGTCGTTCTGGTCTCAGTATACTGGGACCGAACACCCGATGCCTTTGAGCGACCAGCTGAAGCAATTGGTCGAGCTTCACAAGGCGGCCGGCAGGCCTTGAGGGGCCTTATAGTCCGGATGTGGCCTGGCGAACCCCAGTCCGGCAGCTACCTCGGTCTAGTGAGGCGGCTTGTGGAGGCCTGCCCACGGCTTGAAGTCATAAAGCGGTTAGCCTCCATCGAGGGTGCGCGCAGGGCTTTTGCCCGGGCGAAGGTGCACTGGGCGAAGCTGGACGTCGTAAAGCTGGTGAAGGAGGGGCCGCCGGAGGGCAAGGAGCATCGCCACCCTGAGATGTACTATGAGAGTGTCCTGAAGGGTTCCCGCCTTGTGGCGGATGAATGTGCCAGGGATGTAATTTTTGAATGATCACGCTCATGTGATCATGTAATGTGAAACAAGTTCATCTGCGCTATGAAACGCTTTTTGTGTTTTAAAATATTACCTTCTGTGTAGCCATTTATAATATCTGAGAGTTGGCCAGTCGTCGGCTTCTGCCCCCATGTAACTAGTACTGGGTGTTCGGGATAAACCTGAGCACTCTTGACCCCGATATTTGGTCCTTCAAGGGAGGTGTTCAGCGCAACGAACCAAGCAATCGGACTATAAGGCTTTATCACTCTCACTTAGCCATAGAAGTCTACAATTTTAAACTTTGGCGAAGCCCCTAGTGTTCGGAAGGCCGAATTTGGGGCGCTATACTCACCTAAGTTGGACAAGGCCGACTCCTCGCTCGAAGCGGAAAAAGTCTTTAAGGACTTGAGACCTCTCGAACAGCGACCAGTCTCTCGCCTTATCATGATAGTCAGTTTTCGGCTTTCTCTACTGAGGTGTTCGTCCGGAAGAACCGGGACACAATCACAGTAGTTCTCCCACCGCTACCTCAGCCGATATAGGGAACGTAAGGTACCAAAGCATGGGATCTGGGAAAACCCAACTATTGACCCAAGACATGATTCGGAGTTGATGCATATAATGCTATAAGTTCGGGGTGCCGCACTGTCGAAAGTGTTCAGACTTCTTGCGCCGTATTATGGGGTAAACGAAAGCCCCCGGCGTGCTGACTGTACCCGAACATACGGGTGCGGATTATCGTAAATGGACATATAAGAGAGAAAGAAAAAAGGATAAATAATGCAATAATAGACTAATGATATGCATTGTTATTTAAATAATACGTCGAAGCGTACTGGTACAAGTAGTGCAATAAGCAGAAAGTAGGACAATTCGAAATGTCCTATCCCAGGGCAAGCTGCGCATAGATAGTAAAAACGGGTATATCTTTATTATTAGAAACCACCTGGGGGTTCCCGTGTTCATCTTAGCTTCTTGCCGCCTTGGTTTCTCCTTCCCGTAAGGTGGCAATCATACTGCCGGAAAGGGCTTCCAGGGGGTTAGGCCCTGAAAGAGAAAAGAAATGATAAAGGTATACAGCCCCTAGGGAGGTTAAGCCGCATTGCGGGACGTGCCCTGATCGTGGCCCCGCCTATGTCCATGGTATTTTCAGTGCATAGTTATGTACGCGCAGCACGGATTTTGTCACTTGACTGGGACTGGGACGGGGGCTGAATTGCTAGGTGAGCTCAGAACGTGCCAGGCGATCCTGTTGTAGCTTACTCCGGACTCGCTTGAAGGTGTCCGGGGGCTGTGATGCCGAATTAGTGGTTTGCCTGAAAAGGCTGCTTTGTGCTTCTGCTGCAAGGGCCGCAGTGTGCTCTTCCGTGCGGAGCGAGCATTCTGTGTTTCCATTTACTGTTATGACCCCCTAGGTCCTAGCATCTTGAGCTTGATGTATGCATAATGTGGCACTGCATTAAATTTTGCAAATGCTGCTCGTCCGAGCAGTGCGTGATAGCCACTGCGAAATGGGACGATATCGAAGATTAACTCCTCGCTTCGGAAGTTGTCTGGTGATCTGAAGACCACTTCCCGTGTGATTGAGCCTATGCAATGGGCCTCTACACCTGGGATGACGCCTTTAAAGGTGGTTTTGGTGGGTTTGATCCTCAAGGGATCGATGCACATTTTTCGCACTATATCTTGATAGAGCAGGTTCAGGCTGCTGCCGCCGTCCATAAGGACTCGAGTGAGGTGAAATCCATCGATGATGGGGTCTAAGACCAGTGCGGCGGATCCGCCATGACGGATACTAGTGGGGTGGTCCCTGCAATCAAAGGTGATCGGGCAAGCAGACCATGGGTTGAACTTTGGGGCGATGGGCTCCATCGCATAGATGTCCCTTAGTGCATGCTTCCG
This sequence comes from Triticum urartu, assembly GCF_003073215.2. Lineage (NCBI taxonomy): Eukaryota > Viridiplantae > Streptophyta > Magnoliopsida > Poales > Poaceae > Triticum > Triticum urartu. The sequence goes on along the minus strand of NC_053025.1, from coordinate 85,982,769 downwards.
CTCCCTCTTGGGAATGTGGGTTGCATATATCATGTTCACCATTTTCACTTGTGGGGGGAACCCCTTCTGTCCTCCCGTGTTCGGCGGCCGGGGCTCCTCCTCGTCATCACTATGCAGCCTCTTGTCCTTGTTTTCGGCATTTAACTTGCCAGCCTGCTTGAACACCCAGCATTCTCTGTTGGTGTGATTGGCTGGCTTGTCAGGGGTGCCGTGGATTTGACACGAGCGATCTAGTATGCGATCCAAACTCGACGGAGCTGGAGTACTTCTTTTAAATTGTTTTTTCTGCTGACCGGATCTAGAGCCTCTGAATCTGGCATTGACTGCCGTATCTTCGGTGTTATCGCCGTTATTGCGGCGCTTTGGTCTGTTACGACGTTGCCTGCCGTTGGCATCTTTGATATCCGAAGTGCCCGGATTCCTCGATGTGTTGTTGCTGTGAGCCAGCCAGCTATCCTCGCCCACGCAAAAGCGGGTCATGAGTGTTGTGAGGGCTGCCATAGATTTCGGCTTCTCGTGGCCAAGGTGGCGAGCCAGCCACTTGTCATGGATGTTATGCTTGAATGCCGCTAGGGCCTCTGCGTCTGGACAGTCGACAATTTGGTTTTTCTTAGTCAGGAACCGTGTCCAGAATTGTCTGGCCGATTCCCCTAGCTGCTGGGTTATATGGCTCAAGTCATCAGCATCCGTTGGTCGCACATAAGTGCCCTGGAAGTTGTCAAGGAATGCATCGTCCAGATCCTCCCAAATGCCGACGGAGTCTGCTGGCAAGCTGTTCAGCCAGTGCCGAGCGGGTCCTTTGAGTTTCAGTGGGAGGTACTTGACGGCATGTAGATCATCCCCGCGAGCCATGTGGATGTGAAGAAGGAAATCCTCAATCCGTACAGCGGGATCTGTTGTACCATCGTATGATTCCATATTTACGGGTTTGAAACCCTCCGGGAATTCATGATTCATAACTTCATCAGTGAAGCATAGGGGGTGTGCGGCGCCTCTGTGCCGGGCTATATCCCGACGCAGTTCATATGAGTCTTGTCTCCTGTATTCGGCCCGGCCGGATTTGCTCTTGGCATATCCCACGCGACGATCATCGTCCCGTGTTGGCGCGCGTGCCCGTGACCCGTATATTGACCTTGCGATTTTTGCCTTACTGTCCAATACATCTCGCAGGTCCTGTGTGTTGCCCCGGGCCTTGGTATTTTTGATTGAGTGGCGGCGGGGTGCAGGCTGAACTTCAGGCTGAAACGCCTCTCTGGCTCGGCCACGTAGTGGCCGGTCAGCCGCATCATACACTGGTGAATGAGGTTTCAATGCTTCCTCCTCGAGGTGAGGTAGCAACCTGCGTTTTGGGTAACTCTTGGAGGGGCGCTCGAGTTCGTATTCCTCGGCCGCAAGGACTTCGGTCCATTTGTCTGCTAGCAAGTCTTGATCAGCTTGAAGCTGTTATTGCTTTTTCTTCAGGCTATCTGTCATGGCCATAAGCCGGCGCTTGAAGCGCTCTTGCTCGACGGGGTCCTCAGGCACGATAAATTCTTCGTCGCCGAGGCTCACCTTGTCTTCGGAGAGAGGCATGTAATTTTCCTCCTCTGGTTCTCCATCTGCTGCCTGCTCTGGATGGCTAGCTTGCTCGTCCTCCGGCTCTACATCATGCTGGAGGGGATTGTTGTTGTCTTCGGCACTATCCGGAGTGTTATTATCTCCTGTGCCGGTATCACTACTTTTGCTGTGGCAGGACTTAGAGCGGCGCTGCTGACGTTGGCGCTTGGGTTGCTTCTTGGAGGGGTCATCCTCCGCTGTCTCGTCGCCATTGCCTTCTTTGGGGGTGTCCACCATGTATATATCATATGCTGAGGTGGCGGTCCAGCGCCCTATGGGCGGTGGTTCCTTTTCGTCTCCTGCATCGTCGTCCATACCGTCGAAGTCTTCGGAGTCAAAGTCGAGCATGTCGGTTAAATCGTCGATAGTGGCTACTAAGTGGGTGGTGGGTGGGCAGTGAATTTCTTCGTCGTCCGCATCCCATTCTAGCCGGACATAGTTTGGCCAAGGTTCTCCTGACAGGGAGAGAGACCTTAATGAATTTAGCACAACGCCAAAAGGTGAGTGCTCAAAGATATCCGCGGAGGTGAACTCCATGATCGGCGCCTAGTCGGGTTCGACGGGCACGGATGTAAGCGGCTCGAAGTCCGTGGCCGTAGATGAATCCAGTGGTTCGGCGACACAGCTCTCGTAAGGGGTGAAGTCAGTATCTAGCTCTATCGCCACTGAGAGTGCGGCCTCCATGGCAAGGTCTATCCCTCCGCTCTCGGATGGCGTGATTTGCTCCGGATTAACGGCCGGAGTAGTTGCAGATGCGATCTCTCGAATATTGTCCGACGGCAGAGTTACATCATGCTCGTCATGACGGTGTGGCACACCCGACATGGGCTCAAATCCGTCGAAGTTAAACCCGGTCCACATAGGTCTGATTGTATGTTGCCCTACGGGCTAAACCCTCCGGTTTATATAGACACCGGAGGGGGTTAGGGTTACACAAGGTCGGTTACAAGGGAGGAGATCTACATATCCGTATTGCCTAGCTTGCCTTCCACGCGAAGGAGAGTCCCATCCGGACACGGAACGAAGTCTTCAATCTTGTATCTTCGTAGTCCAACAGTCCGGCCACAGGATGTAGTCCGGCTGTCCGGAGACCCCCTAATCCAGGACTCCCTCAGGTAGTATCATCATACCTAGTTCAATCTCATCACCGGAAAGTCTCTTTACTCGTTTCATAATGCATCATCCCGTGACTAACTCATTAGTCACATTGCTTGCAAGGCTCATATTAATGTGCATTACCGAGAGGGCCCAGAGGTACCTCTCCGATACATGAAGTGACAAATCCTAATATCGATCTATGCCAACTCAAGAAACACCATCGGAGACACCTGTAGAGCATCTTTATAATCACCAGTTATGTTGTGACGTTGATAGCACACAAGGTGTTCCTCCGCTCGGGAGTTGCATAATCTCATAGTCTGAGGAACATGTATAAGTCATGTAGAAAGCAATAACAGAAAAACTAAACGATCATTATGCCAGGCTAACGGATGGGTCTTTTCCATCACATCATTCTCTAATGATGTGATCCCGTTAATCAAATGACAACACATGTCTATGGCTAGGAAACTTAACCATCTTTGATTAATGAGCTAGTCAAGTAGAGGCATACTAGGGACACTCTGTTTGTCTATGTACTCACACATGTACTAAGTTTCCAGTTAATACAATTCTAGCATGAATAAAAAACATTTATCATGATATAAGGAAATATAAATAACAACTTTATTATTGCCTCTAGGGCATATTTCCTTCACCATGGTGCTCAAAACGCCATTGGAGCCCCGGTTCTAAGCTGTAAAACATGGCCCACTGAACTATCAAGTAGTCATCAGAACATGCCTGCCAGATGTTCACAACATCCACAGACGACGCTGGAGGGGGTGTGGCACCTAGCGGTGCATCAAGGACATAAGCCTTCTATGTAGCAATGAGGATAATCCTGAAAAGTTAAACCCGGTCCACATAGTTGCTTCCATCATCTTTCAACTTAGCTTTCTCTAGGAACACATTAAAATTCAGGGGAACTACAATGCGGGCCATTACAACACAAATTTCGTAGAGACAATTAAGTCTAAGTTCATGATAATTAGTTCAATTAATCAAATTACTAATGAACTCACACTTAAATCAACATCCCTCAAGTTGTCTAAGTGATACATGATCCAAATCAACTAACCCATGTCCTATCATCACGTGAGATGGGGTAGTCATCAATGGTGAACATCTCCATGTTGATCATATCTACTATATGACTCATGTTCGACCTTTCAGTCTCCTGTGTTCCGTGGCCATGTCTGTACATGCTAGTCTCGTCAAGTCTAACCCAAGTATTCTGCATGTATAAAACTAGCTTACACCCATTGTATGCATACGTAGAGTCTATCACACCTCATCATCACGAGGTGCTTCGAAATGCCAAACTTTTGCAATGGTGCATACTTGCGGAGAACAAAATTTCTTCAAATTAAGTGAAGGGATCATCTCATAATGCTACCGTCGTCCTAAGCAAAATAAGATGCTTTAAAAAGATAAACATCACATGCAATCAATATGTGACATGATACTGCCATTATCATCTCGTGCCTTTGATCTCCAACTCTAAAGCACTAGCATGATCTCCATCTTCACCGGCATAACACCATTATCTCCATCATCGTGTCGTCACATGGTCGTCTTGGCAACTATTGTGTCTACAAGTATTGCTAATGCATAGCAATAAAGTAAAGCAATTACATGGCAATTAACAAATTAAAGACAACCCCATGGCTCCTGTCCGTTGCCGAACTCATCGACATGCAAGTCATGAACCTATTACAACACATGATCATCTCATACATCAACATATATCTCTGTGTCAAATTCTGGTCTGAATTTTCATATGACTGCTGATGATGAGTTGGTTTACTCTATGCTTTTTAGTCTCAATATTTCAACCGTGCAAGTGACTAATTTTCTGTCCTCAGCTATCATGCCCATTCTGGCAACTTTTGTCCCTTGGGCCCATGGATATGGCTTATATAATGATCACACTCAAGTCAGCTTCTCTGTCACAGAAGAAACACATGGGAATCTGTTGATCAATTCTTCCATTACTCAGACTAATAGAGATGGAGAGATAAGTACTGTTACTCTGCCTTGGATTGATGAGAATTTGACACCACATGCGTTTAGTCACTCCTCTGTTGTGATTACTGAGTTGGATGATACCCAGGAGGCTGCCACTATTGATGTTCAGGACTCTGAGATCTCTGTTGATATGAACATGGCTCCCACTAATCTTGTCCAAGCACCTGGTGATGCAACTGTTATGCTGGGTGACTTGATGACTCCTGGGGATGGACAGATGTCTAACACTGACGCGGGCATGCACAATGTACCATATGCGAGCAAAAAAGGGAAGGCCTCTGCTCCTATCTGTGTCTCTGCAGTTCGGCATAGCACTAGAAGCAATAAATATGATGGTTTCAAGATCCCCTCAATGACTGACAGTAGGGCCAAGCCTTCCAAAGTTAAACCACGAGTGACTCCTAAAGCTCCATCTGGTATTATTATCACTGAGGTTGCTGATGCAGGAACGGAAGAAGTTGCTCCACCACCCCCTACGCACATTCCTGTGATGCAGTTCATTGCCACACAGAAGTGTGCGATCCCTCCTGAGGAACTCTCCACTGAGAAGCTCCTTGCTCCTGAAGATGAGGAAGCTTCTTCCTCCACCTAGTTTACTTTGCGCTGCAATTTCTCTTTATGCCTCTTTTGCGAAACTGGAACGTTTTATGTTGGAATATTCATGTCCTGAACTCAAATGATAAACAGTTGGCTTTATCTAATGCTATTTCGTCTAGTGGTTGTGCGGTGGTTTGTTTGCAAGAAACAAAAAAACCCTCTTTTGATAATATCTTTATTAAAGCTTGCTGCCCACGTAGATTTGACAAATTTGCTTATATTCCTTCAATTGGGGCTTCGGGTGGTTTAGTCACTATCTGGAACAGTGGCATTTTCGAGGGTGCCGTTCTTATTGAGGAAACCTTTGCACAAGTGATTCAATTTAAATCTACTCAATCTGGGCAATGTTAGACTTTGGTAAATATTTATGGCCCATGTCAAGGTGATGCTAGGGTGGACTATACTAATTGGTTGTTAAACTTGCACATACCACCAGACGAAGACTGGATTCTTTTGGGTGACTTTAATTACATAAGGAGCTCGGATAACAGAAATAAACCTGGGGGCAATTTCAATGACATGATCATGTTTAATGACTTTATCCGTACACATGCTTTGATTGAACTCCCCATTAAAGGTCGTTCTTTTACATGGAGTAACATGCAGATAGATCCCCTACTCGAACAGCTTGACTGGTTCTTCACTTCCAATCACTGTACCAACACATATCCAAACTCCATGGTCAAACCCCTTGGAAAGCCGGTCTCTGACCATATACCCTGTGTGGTTACCATTGAAACTACTATTCCACGAAGCAATTTGTTCCGATTTGAGTCCTTCTAGGTGCATCACCCCGGCTTTATGGAGGTAGTTTCATCCACTTGGTCTAAACCCTCTAGATGCAATAATGCGGCAACTTCTATATGCAAGAAGCTTAAATCTCTTCGTTACGCGCTTAAACGTTGGAGTAGAGGTATTTCAAAACTATCTCTGGCTACAGACAATTCTAATAAAACTCTTGAAGAGATTGATGCATTGGAAAATAAACGAGCTCTTTCACTCCTTGAAAAGAACTTTAGAAATATCCTCAAGAAACACCTCCTCCGACTACTGCGCTACCAAAAGGAATATTGGAAGAAGCGTTGCACAATAAGATGGATAAAACTTGGAGATGAATGCCCGAACTTCCTGCAATCTCTAGCAACAGAGAGATACAGAAGAAACAATATCCCAACTCTAACCTTGACAGACGGCACTGAAGTTGAAGATCATGCAGGGAAGGAGGCACTCATATATAACTCTTTCAAGGAGTGAATGGGAAAATCAGGTCAATTCCAAATGAAGTTCGACTTGCCCAATATTATAAAACATTCTGTTAACTTGGATCAACTTACTGCTCCATTCTCCACGGATGAAATTGACTCGGTCAACAAGGAAATGCCTGCCGACAGAGCGCCAGGACCAGATGGATTCACTGGCCTTTTCTTGAAAACTTGTTGGCACGTTATTAAAGATGATTTCTATCAACTATGCCACCAATTCTACAATGGAGACTTAAATATGGAGAGCATAAATGAGGGGTTCATCACGCTGATTCCCAAAATCCCTTCTCCGACAACGGTAAATGATTTCAGACCCATCACATTACTCAATTGTTGTCTCAAAGTGATCACCAAACTTTTGGCCAATAGGCTCCAAAAAATCATCCTACAGCTCATTAACAGAAATTAATATGGATTCATAAAAGGCTAGTCAATCCAAGATTGCCTCGCAGGGGCTTTTGAGTATATTTTTCAATACCAAGCTTCTAAAAAGCCAATCATCCTGCTGAAACTGGACTTCGCTAAAGCATTTGAAACCATTGAGCATGAACCAATGATGGCCATCATGAGAAGTATGGGGTTCAATGATAAATGGTTACGTTGGATTAATAGCCTATTCACTTCGGGTAAATCTTCCGTGCTTCTTAATGGAACCCCAGGGCAACAATTTCTATGCAGATGTGGTGTATGACAAGGTGACCCCTTGTCTCCACTAATCTTTGTACTTGCAGCCGAGCTCCTCCAAGCCGTAGTTAATGATGCGTACCGACATGGTCATATCAGTCTACCATTCCCCAGACAAAACCAGAAAGAGTACCAGGTAATCCAATATGCTGACAGCACACTTCTATTTATGATAGCATGTGCCACACAGGCTAAACTGATCAAGGAACTTCTCATGGACTATGTCGTCTCGATTGGATTAAAGCTAAATTTTCACAAATCGACCTTAATTCCCATCAACTGCGAGGCTGACCTCACACAACAACTTGCAACAACGTTTGGTTGCACAATAGGCTCTATGCCTTTTACGTACCTTGGGCTACCACTGGGCACGACAAAACCATCAGTCCAAGATCTTATGCCTTTAGTTTGCAAGATGGAAAGGAGAGTCACTGCCACACTCTCCCTCATGTCATATGGCGCCAAATTATCCCTGGTAAACACGATGATCACATCCTTATTAATCTTCCAACTATGCGCCATTCACCTCCCTCCAAAAATCCTAGACCTACTTAACAAACTCAAAAGGCAATGTCTATGGACGAAAAAGATGGAGCAAGGAGACAAATGCAACTATCTGGCTGCCTGGGATCTTATTTGTAAACCCAAAAGAAGCGGTGGGATGGGAGTACTTAATCTTCGGCTGCAGAGTGACGCCCTTCTACTTAAATTCTTACATAAATTCTACAACAAACATGACATACCTTGGTTAGAATTGGTTTGGGAGACATACTACAATGGCAAAATTCCTCATGCGATGGAACCATGTGGCTCCTTTTGGTGGAGAGACGTGTTAAAACTTACACCCATATATCGTGGCATCACCAAGGTACATATCAATAACGGTGAAATGGTGCTTCTATGGAAAGATCTATGGCTTGACGACCTGCTCTCGCACTCGCACCCTCGTGCATTCTCCTACACACTCAATGAGGACGTGTCAGTTAAGGATTTCTTGCGCATCACGTCACTCCATGAAGTGTTTCACCTTCCCTTGTCCATGCAAGCACTCATTGAAGTCAGGAACATGCAACAACTAATGATCCATGTAGGCCAACAAGAATCTGAGCAAATGAAGGACATCTAGACCTACATCTGGGGAACCAAGGATTTCTCTTCCAAACGATACTACCAGTTTTATTACAGAGAAGCCGTAGCACATGCAACCGACCATTGGCTCTGGAAATCCAAGGTCACAATGAAAATCAAATTCTTTGGCTGGCTATTGCTCACGAATCGTCTTAACACAAGAAACATGCTCAAGAGAAGACATTACAATATTGGCAACAAGTACAACTGCATCTTATGTGACCAACCCATTGAAGAATACATAATGCACATGATATTCACATGTCAGTTTAGCACGCTCTGCTGGCAGACCCTCGGGATCCGATGGTCCAATAATCTCAACTCACACCTACAGATGATCGAGCATGCAAAAGCAAACTGGAGGCGTCCCATGTTTATGACAACATTCTTACAGGCCGCTTGGAGCATTTGGAAGGAGAGGAATAACAAACATTTCAAAGGAATCCAGCCTACTCTTCGCTCGTGGATGACTAGATTCAAGGATGACTTATCTTTGCTTCAATATAGAGTCAAAAGCACAAAGACTTCTTATTCTCCCTCATCATCTCACTTCCCCACTTGTAATAGTTAGCTCAGTTACCTCTTACATACTTGCACACTCTAGTCATAGTCACGTAGCTTTCCTGGGGACATTCTGCCTACCCCCAACCCACAAAGTGGGAGGGGTTGTAAATGATCTATTTGTAACTTGTTGAGAGTAATTTATACAACAGTGGGAGCCTCTCCCACTGTTCCAAGGTTTAAAAGAACATATATCACATCATGTTTTTCGCCATACCACTATTGGGAAACGTTGCATGGAAAGCAAAAAAAAATCTACGCACATGCAAGATCTTTCCATGGAGATGCATAGCAATGAGAGGGGAGATTGTGTCTACGTACCCTCGTGGACCGTAAGCGGAAGCCTTTAGTAACGTAGTTGATGTAGTCGAACTTCTTCATGATCCAACCAATCAAGTACTGATACGTCTCCAACGTATCTATAATTTTTTATTGTTCCATGCTGTTATATTATCATTCTTGGAAGTTTTACAATCATTTTATATCATTTTTTGGTACTAACCTATTGACATAGTGCCCAGTGCCAGTTGTTGTCTTCTGCTTGTTTTTTTCATCGCAGGAAATCAATATCAAATAGAATCCAAATGCAACGAAACTTTTTGTGGAATTTTGATGGACCAGAAGACACCCAATGGGCCGGAGAAGCACCTGGGGGGTGCCCCGAGGGGGGCACAACCCACCAGGGCACGCCTGGCCCCCCCAGGCGCGCCCAGATGGGTTGTGCCCACCTCGGTGGCCTCCCGCACCGCCTCTTTGCTCTAAAAATACCCCAATATTCCAGAAACCTAAGGGGAGTCAACAAAAATCAAATCCAGCCGCCGCAAGTTCCAGAACCACCAGATCTAATCTAGACACCATCACGGAGGGGTTCATCATCCTCATTGGTGCCTCTCCGATGATGCGTGAGTAGTTCATAGTAGACCTACGGGTCTGTAGTTAGTAGCTAGATGGCTTCCTCTCTCTCTCTCTCTCTCTCGCTCTTTTGATTCTCAATACAATGGTCTCTTGGAGATCCATATGATGTAACTCTTTTTTGTGGTGTGTTTGTTGGGATCCGATGAACTTTGAGTTTATGATCAGATCTATGTTTTTATCCAGGAAAGTTATTCGAGTCTTCTTTGATCTCTTATATGCATGATTGCTTATAGCCTCGCATTTCTTTTCCGATATGTGGGTTTTGTTTGGCCAACTTGATCTATTTATCTTGCAATGGGAAGAGGTGCTTTGTGATGGGTTCGATCTTACGGTGCTTGATCCCAGTGATAGAAGGGGAACCGACACGTATGTATCGTTGCTATTAAGGATAACAAGATGGGGTCTATTTCTACATAAATATATCTTGTCTACATCATGCCATCGTTCTTATTGCATTACTCCGTTTCTCCATAAACTTAATACACTAGATGCATGTTGGATAGCGCTCGATGTGTGGAGTAATAGTAGTAGATGCATGCAGGAATCGGTCTACTAATATTGGATGTGATGCCTATATAATGATCATTGCCTGGATATCGTCATGATTATTTGAAGTTCTATCAATTGCCCAATAGTAATTTGTTTACCCACCATATGCTAGTTTTTTCGAGAGAAGCCACTAGTGAAATCTACGACCCCCGGGTCTCTTCTTTATTATATTTGCCTTCGTGATCTATCTTTATTTGCTTTTATTTGCAGATCTATTAGACCAAAAATACAAACACACCTTTCTGCAATTTTTGTTTATTTATTTTATCTCGCGTTCCCGCGAGATCAATTTATCCAATCTACTACAATTTTATCTATCTTTTTACTCGTGAGGGATTTACAACCCCTCTCTTACGCCGGGTTGCAAGTATATGTTCTTTGTGTGCATGAGCTATTTACGTGGTGTTGCGTGGTTCTCCTACTGGTTCGATAACTTTGGTCTAATCACTGAGGGAAATACCTACCGTTGTTGTGCTGCATCATACCTTCCTCTTTGGGGAAATGCCGACGTAGTTCAAGCAAACATCAAGTACCAAACATACGACACCTCCGCGTTCAGCACACGTTCATCTCAGTGACATACTCGCCTTCTTGATCCAGCAAGACGGGCGAAGTAGTAGATGAGTTCCGGCAGCACGACCGCGTGGTGACAATGGTGATGCAACTATCTTCGCAGGGCTTCGCCGAGCACTATGAAAATATGACCGAGGATGAACTAGAGGGAGAGGGGCGCCACACACGGCTAGGGAATCGTGGTCTGTGTTGCCCCTCTCCCCCCTCTCATATATATAGGTGGAGGGGAGGGGAGGCAGCCCCTAGGGCGCCCCAAGTAGCCAGTGGCTGCCCTAGGGCGCCAGCCTGGCCAAATCCCCCATTCCATATTTGTGCATGGGGGAAGGAAAGGGAGGCTGGCTGCCTTTGGGGTGCCTCCCCCTTCCTTCCCTCCCTCTTTGGTGTGTGGGCAAGGGGTGGAGGGGCGCACCAGCCCCCTTGTTGGCTGGTGTGCTTCCCCCCTTTGGCCCATAAGGCCCACCATTTGCCGGTGGCCTCTCGGAACCCCTTCCGGTACCCCGATAACATATCTGGTACTTCCGAAACCTTTCCGGTGACTAAATACTATCGTCCCATATATCAATATTTACCTCCAAGCCATTCCGGAGCTCCTCATCATGTCCGTGATCTCATCCGAGACTCCGAACAATATTCGGTCATCAACTCACATAACTCATACAATATTATATCGTCAACGAACGTTAAGCGTGTGAACCCTACGGGTTCGAGAACTATGTAGACATGACCGAGACACCTCTCTGGTCAATAACCAATAGCGGAACCTAGATGCCCATATTGGTTCCTACATATTCAACGAAGATCTTTATCAGTCGAACCTTATGACAACATACATAATTCCCTTTGTCTATCGGTATGTAACTTGCCCGCGATTCGATCGTCTGTATCTTCCTACCTAATTCAATCTCATTAACGGCAAGTATCTTTACTCATTCCGTAATACATCATCCCGTAACTAACTCCTTAGTCACTTTGCTTGCAAGCTTCTTATGATGTGTATTACCGAGAGGGCCCAGAGATACCTCTTCGATACACGGAGTGACAAATCCTAATCTCGATTCATGCCAACTCAACAAACACCTTCGGAGATACCTGTAGAGCATCTTTATGATCACCTAGTTATGTTGTGACATTTGATAGCACACAAGGTATTCCTCCGGTATCCGGGAGATGCATGATCTCATAGTCGAAGGAATATGTATTTGACATTAAGAAAGCATTAGCAATAAACTGAATGATCATATGCTAAGCTAACAGATAGCTCTTGTCCATCACATCATTCTCCTAATGATGTGATCCCGTTATCAAGTTACAACACATGTCTATGGTTAGGAAACCTTAACCATCTTTGATCAACGAGCTAGTCTAGTAGAGGCTTACTAGGGACACGGTATTTGTTTATGTATCCACACATGTATTTAAGTTTCCAATCAATACAATTCTAGCATGAATAATAAACCTTTATCATGAATAAGGAAATATAATAATAAAAACTTCCTTATTGCCTCTAGGGCATATTTCCCTCAGTCTCCCACTTGCACAAGAGTCCATAATCTAGTTCACATCGCCATGTGATTAACACCCATAGTTCACATCGCCATGTGATTAACACCCAAATAGTTTACTAGAGTCAATAATCTAGTTCACACCGCCATGTGTTTAACACCCAATGAGTTCTAAGGTGTGATCATGTTTTGCTTGTAAGAGAGGTTTAGTCAATGATAACCCACAACTATAGGGGATTGCAAGAGTTTTCGAGGGTAGAGTATTCAACCCAAATTTATTGATTTGACTCAAGGGGAGCCAAAGAATATTTGCAAGTATTAGCAGCTGAGTTATCAATTCAACCACACCTGGAGATTAATTATCTGTAACAATATGATCAGTAGCGAAGTAATATGATAGTTGTGGTAGTAGTAGCAACAACAATAGTAATGGTAACAGTGATAGCAATGATTTTGTAGCAAGTGTAACAGTAATAGTAGTAGTAGTAGTAACTTAGCAAGCACAATATAAGAGAAATTCGTAGGCATTGGATCGGTGAATTCATTGGATGATATTCGTCATATAATAGTCATAACCTAGGGCAATACGACACCAGCTCCAGTTCATAAATATAATGTAGGCATGTATTCCGTAAATTGTCATATGTGCTTATGGAAAGAACATGCATGACATCTTTTTTCCTACCCTCCCATGGCAGCGGGGTCCATATGGAAACTAAGGGATATTAAGGCCTCCTTTTAATAGAGAACCAGAATAAAGCATTAGCACATAGTGAATACATGAACTCCTCAAACTACGGTCATCACCGGAAAGTATCGCGACTACTGTCACTCCGGTCTTTACGGATCACAACACATAATAGGTGACTATATCTTGCAAGATCGGATCTAGAACGTAGATATAATGGTGATAACATAAACGGTTCAAATCTGAAATCATGGCACCCGGGCCCAAAGTAACAAGCATTAAGCATGGCAAAGTCATAGAAACATCAATCTCAGAACATAATGGATACTAGGGATCAAGCCCTAATAAAACTAACTCAACTACATGATGAATCTGATCCAACTCCTCACCGACCGGCAAGCCTACGAAGGAATTACTCACTCCTGGTGGGGAGCATCGTGGAACTGGCGATGGAGAAGGGTTGGTGATGACGAAGATTGAAGACCCCCCTCCCCGAAGCCCCAAACGGACTCCAGATTCGGCCTCGCGATGAAGAACAGGAGGTGGCAGTGCCTCCATCTCGTGAAACGCGATAATTCTTTTTCCCTGCTTTTTTCTCCAAAAATAGGATTTTATAGAGTTGGAATCAGGGTCTGCGGGGCCACCAGGCGGGCACAACTCACCTGGGCACGCTAGGAGGGGGCGCGCCCTGGTGGGTTGTGCTCACCCAGGGGCCCCCCTCCGGTGGTTCTAGGCTCCAATATTTATTCTTTTATTCCATAAAAATTGTCCAAAAAGTTTCGTTGCATTCTGAGAACTTTTATTTCTGCACAAAAACAACACCATGGTAGTTTTGCTAAAAGCAACGTCAGTTTGGGTTAGTTTCATTCAAATCATGCAAATTAGGAACCAAAACAAGAGGAAAAACATTAGGAAAAGTAGATACGACGAAGACCTATGAACTCCCCAAGCTTAAACCTTTTCTTGTCCTCAAGCAATTCACTTGATAAACTGAAAGTGGAAAAGAAAAACTTTTACGAACCTGTTTGCTCTTGTTTACGTAAATAATCTTAAGTAGCACCCAAGTTTTCAGCAAAGATCATTACTAACCATGTTGACAATTGATACGTCTCCAACATATCTACTTTTCCAAACACTTTTGCCCTTGTTTTGGACTCTAACTTACATGATTTGAATGGAACTAACCTGGACTTACGCTGTCTTCAGCAGAACTACCGTGGTGTTATTTATGTGCAGGAGCAAACGTTCTCGGAATGACCTGAAACTTCACGGAGACACTTTTCAGAAAATAAGAAAAATACCTGCCAAAGATGAAGGCCAGGGGGCCCACCACCTTACCACGAGGGTGGGGGCACGCCTGCCCCCCTAGGGCGCGCCCCCCTCGTGGGCCCCTGTTGCCTCTCCGACTCCAACTCCACCTCCATATATTGAGTTTCAGGGAGAGAAAAATCAGAGAGAAGAAATCATCGCATTTTATGATACGAAGCCGCCGCCAAGCCCTAAAACCTCTCGGGAGGGCTGATCTGGAGTTCGTTCGGGGCTCCGGAGAGGGGAATCCGTCGCCATCATCATCATCAACCATCCTCCATCACCAATTTCATGATGCTCACCGACGTGCGTGAGTAATTCCATCGTAGGCTTGTTGGGCGGTGATGGCTTGGATGGGATCTATCATGTAATCGAGTTAGTTTTGTTAAGGTTTGATCCCTAGTGTCCACTATGTTCTGGATTGATGTTGCTATGACTTTGCTATGCTTAATGCTTGTCACTAGGGCCCGAGTGCCGTGATTTCAGATCTGAACCTATTATGTTTTCATCAATATATGAGTGTTCTTGATCCTATCTTGCAAGTCTATAGTCACCTATTATGTGTTATGATCCGTTAACCCCGAGGTGACAGTAATCGGGATACTTACCGGTGATGACCATAGTTTGAGAAGTTCATGTATTCACTATGTGTTAATTCCTTGTTCCGGTTCTCTATTAAAAGGAGGCCTTAATATCCCTTAGTTTCCGTAAGGACCCGGGTGCCACGGGAGGGTAGGACAAAAGATGTCATGCAAGTTCTTTTCCATAAGCACGTATGACTATATTCAGAATACATGCCTACATTATATCAATGAACGGGAGCTAGTTCTGTGTCACCCTAGGTTATGACTGTTACATGATGAACCGCATCCGGCATAATTCTCTATCACAGATCCATTTCCTATGAGCTTTCCATATATTGTTCTTCACTTATTTACTTTCCCGTTGCTATCTCCATCATCACTACAAAATACCAAAAAAAATTACTTTTACTACTGTTACCTTTTGCTACTGTTATCCCTACTATCATATTACCTTGCTACTAAACACTTTGCTACAGATATTAAGTTTCCAGGTGTGGTTGAATTGACAACACAGCTGCTAATACTTGAGAATATTCTTTGGCTCCCCTTGTGTCGAATCAATAAATTTGGGTTGAATACTCTACCCTCGAAAACTATTGCGATCCCCTATACTTGTGGGTTATCAAGACTATTTTCTGGCGCCGTTGCTGGGGAGCATAGCTCTATTCTTTGAGTCACTTGGGAAATATATCTGCTTATCATTATGAAGAACTTGAGAGATCCAAAAACCAAGATCTATCCCTCAACTACGAGGGGAGGTAAGGAACTGCCATCTAGCTCCGCACTTGATTCACCTTCTGTTTTGAGTAAGCTTGCGACACCTACACCTGCTTCTGCTATTCGTTCTGATATGTCGCATGTTATTGATGATGCCACTTCTGCTATGCATGATACTTATGATGAAACTACCTCTATGCCTGATACTACTATGCCACTTAGTGATTTTCTTGATGAACAACTTGCTAGGGCTAGAGAAATTGAAAATATTGAATCTTATGATACTGATGAAAGTGATGATGAAGAACCACTTGCTAGTCCTAAGGGTTATGTCTTCGATCAAGAAGCTTCTTTGGCCATTTTAGCTTGCAGAAATAGAATTGAACTTAAAAGATTATTAGCTAAATGGAGTAAGCAATCTCTAAATGCTAGCATGAAACCTGACCCTGCTTTTGCTACTTCACCTATCTCTGTTACTGATAAGGATTATGAATTCTCTGTTGATCCTGATATAATTACTTTGGTTGAATCTGATCCTTTTCATGGTTATGAATCTGAAACTGTTGTGGCACATCTTACTAAATTAAATGATATAGCCCCCTTGTTCACTAAAGATGAGAGAACTCGCTACTTTTACATCCTTAAAATATTTTCGTTCTCATTAAAGGGTGATGCTAAGATATGGTTTAATTCTCTTTATCCTGGTTGTGTGCGTAGTCCCCAGGATATGATTTATTACTTCTCTGCTAAATATTTCCCTGCTCATAAGAAACAAGCTGCTTTAAGGGATATATATAATTTTGTGCAAATTGTAGAAGAGACTCTCCCACAAGCTTGGGGGAGGCTTCTCCAATTACTTAATGCTTTGCCTAATCATCCTCTTAAGAAAAATGAAATACTTGATATCTTTTATAATGGACTAACCGATGCCTCCAGAGATTACCTGGATAGTTGTGCTGGTTCTGTTTTCAAGGAAAGAACACTAGATGAAGCTGAAATTCTATTGAATAATATGTTGAAAAATGAAAATAATTGGACACCTCTGGAACCAATTCCTAAGCCTATTCCTAAACCAACTCCGAAGAAGAGGGGTATTCTATTTCTCAGTCCTGAAGATATGCAAGAGGCAAAGAAATTTATGAAAGAAAAGGGCATTAAAGCTGAAGATGTTAAGAATTTACCTCCTATTGAAGAAATACATGGTCTTAATTTACCGCCTGTTGAAGAAGCACGTAATCTTAATCCTTTACCTATTGAAGAGACTCATGGTCTTGATAGCCTGACACAGGTAGTAAAGGTAAATTCTCTCTATAGATATGATAAAGCTGTAATCCCATTTACTAAAATTGCTAGCCCATGTTTAGATGAGTTTGATAAATTTATGGCTAAGCAAGAAGATTTTAATGCTTATTTTGGTAGACAATTGAAATACAATTCAAACATGCTTGGACACTTGGGTGATTATATGGCTAATGTTAAAGGTGAACTTAAACTTATTAGTAAACATGCTTCTATGGTTACCACTCAAGTAGAACAAGTACTTAAAGCTCAAAATGATTTGCTCAATGAATTGAATAATAAGAATAATGATTATGCTGTTAGAGTGGCTACTAGAACTGGTAGAATGACTCAGGAACCTTTGTATCCTGAAGGCCACCCTAAGAGAATTGAGCAAGATTCTCAGAGAAATAATATAGATGCACCTAGTTCTTCTAAAAAGAAGAAAAAGAAAAATGATAGGACTTTGCATGCTTCTAGTGAACCTATTGTTGAACCACCTGAGAATCCAAATAATATTTCTATTTCTGATGCTGAAACTCAATCTGGTAATGAACCTAAAACTAGCGGTAATACCAATAATAATATTCATGATGATGCTCAACCTAGTAATGATAATGATGTAGAAATTGAACCTGTTGTTGATCTTGATAACCCACAATCAAAGAATCAATGTTATGCGATTGGGTTCAGAAACCCATGCCTTTTCCTCCCAAACCATCCAAGAAAAAGGATGATGAGGATTTTGAGCGCTTTGCTGAAATGATTAGACCTATCTTTTTGCGTATGCGATTAACTGATATGCTCAAAACAAATCCTTATGCTAAGTATATGAAAGATATTATTACAAATAAAAGAAAGATACCGAAAGCTGAAATTTCCACCATGCTTGCTAATTATACTTTTAAAGGTGGAATACCAAAGAAACTTGGAGATCCAGGAGTACCCACTATACCATGCTCCATTAAAATAAATTATGTTAAAACTTCTTTATGTGATCTTGGAGCCGGTGTTAGTGTTATGCCTCTCTCTTTATATGGTAGACTTGATTTGAATAAGTTGACACCTCCTGAAATATCTTTGCGAATGGCTGATAAATCAACTGCTATAAATGTCGGTATTTGTGAGGATGTGCCTGTTGTAGTTGCAAACGTTACTATTTTAACGGACTTTGTTATTCTTGATATTCCCGAGGACGATAGTATGTCTATTATTCTTGGAAGACCCTTTTTGAATACTGCAGGGGCTGTTATTGATTGCACTAAAGGCAATGTCACTTTTCATGTTAATGGTAATGAGCATACGGTACACTTTCCGAGGAAACAACCTCAAGTTCATAGCGTCAACTCTATTGGAAAAATTCCATCGATTATATTTGGAGGTTTTGAATGTCCTCTTCCTACTTTCAAGAAGAAATATGATATTCTTATTATCGGGGATGTGCATATCCCCGTTGAGGTAACATAGTGTTATTCGAAATTTCTCTGGTTCCATGTTATTCGGAATGAGTTCATTAACAAGACTTGATCAAACTTGTTAGTGGATCCCTTTTGATGATCATGAGATGGATGAAACTAGAAGGCACAACCTTCTGTACCCCACTTTTACTTTCTGTTATTTATATTAATAAAATAAAAATAAATATTTTTCTTTCTGTTATCTGATTATCCGTGCAATATAAAAATACCTCGAAAATAAAAGTTCTCCAAATACCCTGAAAATTAAATATGATTTTTTTCTAGAATATTTGAGGATTTATGGAACTGAGAACACACCAGGGGGGCCAACCACCTGCCCATGAGGGTGGAGGGCGTGCCTACCCCTCTAGGGCGCTCCCCCCTGCCTCGTGGGCCCATGGTGGCCCTCCTCCACTTATCCTTTCACCCATACACTCCTTCTTCCTCCCCCAAACACGAATATCCAGCTCAAACCCGAGTCCAAGCTCATTTTGCTGCCATTTTCGATCTCCTTGCTCAAAGCACCTCTCACAAAACTGCTTGGGGAGATTGTTCCTTGGTATGTGACTCCTCCATTGGTCCAATTAGTTTTTGTTCTAGTGCTTTATTCATTGCAAATTTTTGCTGCTTAGGTGACCCTGTTCTTGAGCTCGCATGTCAAATTTATATGGTCAAAAGTAGTTTGATGCATGATATAGGCCCTAGGCACTTCTAGGAGTAGTTGCTATCAATATTATTGAGTTTGGTTTACTTTTATTTTGAAGTTACTAAAAAAATCAGAATTTTTCAGAGGAAGAAATATGCTTAGGAAAATGTTCCAAGGTGGTTCTTCAAGAAAGCAAGGACCCAGGCTTGCAATGCGTGATGCTGATGAAGAGCCACCAAGAGACGCTCAAGTGCGTCCTTGTGAATGGCCTTCAGAAAATTTTATGGATCGAGCTGGAATTAAAGAAGAATTTAATGCATATTTGCGTAACGCCGATCTTGTGAGCTTCGAGGAAGATAAGTGAAGTCAGTATCACTATCTCACTAGTTCCTTTGTGAGGTGGTTTGAATTTTCAACTTCACGTAATTCTCCAACTGTCATGTTTGATCTTTATGATAAATCTTACAATATGGACTTAGAGGATTTTACCACTGCTTGCAAACTTCCACAATGGGGTAGTATAAGGGATCCTCGCAAATCTAAATTTAGAGATTTTCTTGCTAGCATAACTGTGGGAGAATCTAGAGATATTACACAAGCTACCAAAGGGAGCATTCACTTTCCAGCTATACATTATTTTGCTCTCTTTATAGGTAGATGCATTAAAGGTAAAGGTGAGGCATGTCACATGTGTGTCCCTGATCTCAGTATTCTTAGGAGTGTTGTGTTAGGAGACAAATCTTATAATTTGGGAGCCATTGTTGCATGTAGGTTGCATCTTAATAGACTTAATGGAGATTTCTTTGGAGGAATTTATGCAACCCGCATAGCTAATTTTCTTGGTATAGACATACGCAAAGATGATATTGAATTACCTCCTGCTTACCTAGACTTTAATGCTATGGTTCACCACCATTTTGTCGAGAGGAATGAATCACCTCTCCAATATCGACTAATCTTTGATAGACACCGTGATGTCCATATTACTCTCCCTGCTCCTGCTTTCTTTGATTATCAGGCAAGAGGAGGATATACTATTACCAGAGAGGAGGCAGATGAGTACGAGAGGAGAGCGGAGGCCGCTCATCGCCACGCAGCAGCCCAGCAGGCGATAGCCGCTGCATCTCAGTATGACCCCAACTACTATTATGGATATCAGCCAGGCCAGCCGTGGCCATAGACCAACTTAGGCCAAAAGCCTAAGCTTGGGGGAGTACGTATTTCCCACCGACATTACATTTATGTTCACACACTCATTGCTAGATGTCGGTGCTCATACTTTTTCATTGTATCATCCATGATAGTTTATTTTCCTTTTTATGCATTCTTCTTGTGTGTTTAATAAACCTTAAGAAAAACCAAAAAAATAGTTGTAGCTTTTAATTAATTTACCTTCCATGCCTGTAGTAGTAATTAAAAAGAAATCCATAAAGATTTCCTGTTCTTTTGCTTATTGGGAGCTTTCCCGTGTAAATAGTTTTATTTCTTTTCTTTTCTTTGGGGGTCAATAGGAGAAGACCATAATTAAATTGTTGAAGTGGCTCTTATATGCATTGTTGTTGATCTGACAAAAGAGCCGATATTGCCTTGTCTTCTCCTGTTTATTGAATGCTTGCAGATTCCAGCTTAGTCCAATGCATGTGCACTATTATAATTATTATCCACATCGTTCGGTCATGCAAGTGAAAGGCAATTATGATGATACATGATGGACTGGCTGAGATGAGAAAAGCTGGTATGAACTCGACCTCTTTTGTTTTTGTAAATATGATTAGTTCATCGTTCCCGATTCGGCCTATTATGAATAAACATGTTTGCAATGACAACTAGAGATCATAGTTTCTTATGCCATGCTTGATTAGCTATGAGTTATAATGGTTTACCTTGTGTGCCAACATGCTATTAAAATGGTTATGATGTGGTATGATAGGGTGGTATCCTCCTCTGAATGATTTAAGTGACTTGACTTGGCACATGTTCACGCATGTAGTTGAAACAAAATCAACATAGCCTTCACGATATTTATGTTCATGCTGGATTATATCCTACTCATGCTTGCATTCAGTGTTGATTAATTTTAATGCATGTTCATGACTGTTGTCTCTCTCTAGCTGGTCGCTTTCCAGTCTTTTGCTAGCCTTCACCTGTACTAAGCGGGAATACTGCTTGTGCATCATAACTCCTTAAACCCCAAAGTTATTCCACATGAGTCCACTATACCTACCTATATACGGTATCTACCTGCCGTTCCAAGTAAATTTGTATGTGCCAAACTCTAAACCTTCAAATAAATATCCTGTTTTATATGCTCGAATAGCTCATGTATCAACTAGGGATGTCTGTATCTTCCATGTTAGGCGGGTTATTCTCAAGAGGAGTGGACTCCGCTCCTCACTCACGAGATAAATGGCTGGTCAGCGGGATGCCCAGTGCCATGCTTTATGCAAACTAAATCAAAATAATTGCAAACAAAACTCCCCCTGGGACTCTTGTTAGTTGGAGGCACTCGTTGTTTCAAGCAAGCCATGGATTGATGCTTGTTGGTGGAAGGGGGAGAATAAACTTTACCGTTCTTTTTAGGAACCGCCTATAATGTGTGTAGCATGGAAGATATCGCCATCTCTTGGTTGTTATGTTGACAATGAAAGTATACCGCTCAAAATACTATTCACCTCTATTTCAAAACCGATCTCTGGCACCTCTACAAATCCCTGCTTCCCTCTACGAAGGGCCTATCTATTTACTTTTATGCTGAGTCATCATCCTCTTATTAAAATGCACCAGTTAGAGAGCAGTGCTGTCATTTGCATTCATTATTGTTAGTTTACATTGAATATGACTTGACTGGATCTCTTTTACCATGAATTACAATGTCTAGTTAGTCCTTGGTCTTTAAAGGTGCTCTACATTTATGTTTTGCGGTCTCAGAAAGGGCTAGCGAGATACCACCTTGTTATATCATATTATGATTGTTTTGAGAAAGTGTTGTCATCCGAGTTTTATTATTATGGCTCGCTGGTTGATTATGCCATTGATATGAGTAAACTTGAGACCTATGCGTTATTGTGAATGCGGTTAGTTATAATCTTTGCTGAAAACTTGAATGTTGGCTTTACATATTTACAACAACAAGAGCAAACAGAGTTCGTAAAAGTTTTTCTTTATCACTTTCAGTTTGTTAACTGAATTGCTTGAGGACAAGCAAAGGTTTAAGCTTGGGGGAGTTGATACGTCACCAATGTATCTACTTTTCCAAACACTTTTGCCCTTGTTTTGGACTCTAACTTGCATGATTTGAATGGAACTAACCCGGACTTACGTTGTCTTCAGCAGAACTACCATGGTGTTATTTATGTGCAGGAGCAAACATTCTCGGAATGACCTGAAACTTCACGAAGACACTTTTCAGAAAATAAGAAAAATACCTGCCAAAGATGAAGGCCAGGGGGCCCACCACCTTGCCACAAGGGTGGGGGCGCGCCTGCCCCCCCCCCTAGGGCGCGCCCCCTACCTCGTGGGCCCCCTGTTGCCTCTCCGACTCCAACTCCACCTCCATATATTGAGTTTCGGGGAGAAAAAAATCAGAGAGAAGAAATCATCGCCTTTTATGATACGGAGCCGCCAAGCCCTAAAACCTCTCGGGAGGGCTGATCTGGAGTCCGTTCGGGGCTCCAGAGAGGGGAATCCGTCGCCATCGTCATCATCAATCATCCTCCATCACCAATTTCATGATGCTCACCGCCGTGCGTGAGTAATTCCATCGTAGGCTTGCTGGACGGTGATGGGTTGGATGGGATCTATCATGTAATCGAGTTAGTTTTGTTAGGGTTTGATCCCTAGTGTCCAATATGTTCTGAGATTGATGTTGCTATGACTTTGCTATGCTTAATGCTTGTCACTAGGGCCCGAGTGCCATAATTTGAGATCTGAACCTATTATGTTTTCATCAATATATGTGTTCTTGATCCTATCTTGCAAGTCTATAGTCACCTATTATGTGTTATGATCCGTTAACCCCGAGGTGACAGTAATCGGGATACTTACCGGTGATGACCGTAGTTTGAGGAGTTCATGTATTCACTATGTGTTAATGCTTTGTTCCGGTTCTCTATTAAAAGGAGGCCTTAATATCCCTTAGTTTTCATAAGGACCCCGCTGCCATGGGAGGGTAGAACAAAAGATGGCATGTAAGTTCTTTTCCATAAGCACGTATGACTATATTCTGAATGCATGCCTACATTATATCAATGGACTGGAGCTAGTTCTGTGTCACCCTAGGTTATGACTATTACATGATGAACCGCATCCGGCATAATTCTCTATCACCGATCCATTGCCTACGAGCTTTCCATATATTGTTCTTCGCTTTTTTACTTTCCTGTTGCTATTGCTATCATCACTACAAAATACCAAAACCATTACTTTTACTACTGTTGCCTTTTGCTACTGTTATCCCTACTATCATATTACCTTGCTACTAAACACTTTGTTGCAGATATTAAGTTTGCGGGTGTGGTTGAATTGACAACTCGGCTGCTAATACTTGAGAATATTCTTTGGCACCCCTTGTGTCGAATCAATAAATTTGGGTTGAATACTCTACCCTCGAAAACTGTTGCGATCCCCTATACTTGTGGGTTATCAACAATAACTCTTAAAAATTATATTAGCTCATATCAATGGCATAATCAACTAGCGAGCAATAATAAGATATCTCAAATGACAACACTTTGTCAAAACAACAATGATATAATATGACAATAGTGGTATCTCGCTAGCCCTTTCTAAGACCTTAAAACATAAATGCAGAGCACCTCCAAAGTTCAAGTAGTGACTAAAAAAATTACTAGGGTATGTCTTAGCGCTCCACCCTCCTAGCGCCGGCGGCCACTTCGGCCCCGGCGGCCACCCAGCTCCTACCAGTGGCCACTCCGTCCTTGGTAGCCACCCTTCCCTCAAGATGTCACCTTTTGCTCTCAACTTCGACCGTGGGAAGAAGTTTCAAGTGGAGATGAGGACCAATTTTGGTCACCCCGTGGTCTTCTCTCCGGGCTTTCATCAAAAGCAGTTCACCATGGTGGTTTCGTTTTGCCGTGCATCTTTCAAGCTTGATGTGCACACGGTTAGTGTCTCACTTCTTGCCATGTTTGGTGGCTATGCCCAAGGTTTTCGTGTTCGTTTCCTTCGAGATAGATCTTACAAGTTCTCAGTAGCCTCTAAGACCGTAGGTTTTGAGATCTATAATGTGGGTCGTATCATTGAAAAGGATTTTGAAATGGTTTTTAGCCTTTGGAACTTTGGTGGCCCAAACTGGCGCCGGGAGGAAGCTCTTTACTATGATGAGCTTGACAAAGAATGGACTATGGTGGGTAGGGCTGGTAAGGCCATTGTTCCTCACTCCGGTGATCACCGGAGCTACTCCACGGTGGTCAGAGACGGTAGATCAGTCTTCGAGCGGATATCGGGGCCCAATCATGAGGGCAATATTCGGAGCATTAACCACAATTCATCACAGCATAATTCTACCCCAGTCAGGCCTCAATTGGGCACAATGATGTGCAACGTACCATTACACATAATCACGTGGTCTGTCATGCATGTGGGGCCAACGGCCACTTCGCTCATTTTTGCACCATTCCAAAATTGGCTGGGCTTTGGCCTTTTATACCTTTTAGTACTTTCTCGAGCCCACCAGAGAATGCTTGGGTTGATGGAGAGGTTGAGTCTTGGTTTCACTGTATTGGGCCGGCGGCACAGACTAGGCAGGTGTCATCATTTAAGGAGCTGGTCAAGGATTTTTTCCCAAATTTCCAACCAAGACCGTCGCCTGCCTCCTCGCATTCCACTACACCTGCCCACTCTGTCTCCTCCCCTGCTACCACCTCCACCTCTGCCCATGCATCGACAAGCTCGCCTTCGCTGCCATTGCTGTCGGAGAGGGCTCTGGTTGCCTCCCTGCCAGAACCGACGGAGATGGACAATATCCCCATCGATCCTCTACCTTTCGTCCCGCATGGCTTCCAGGTTCAGGCGATTGAGGGACGAACTGGGGTTTCTCGGGCAATAGTGCCTCATCGTCCCAGAAGGCACGAGGACTGGGTGATTGCCAATATTCATCCGCACCCGGACGAGGTATTTTTTTCCTAATGTTCATGAAGTTCTGGAAGAGTTTATTCAAGGAGATGCTCAAGTTGGATTCAGGGAAATTCAACCATGCCCGTTTGGAGAGGCATATGTGCAGTTCAGACACGTCAGAGATAGGGATAGACTCATCCAGCAGGGTCCGCATGCTTTCGGAGATGTATTCATCTCTTTTAACGAACACAATGAGGGCAGAAATTGGCGCAGGGTTCATTTAAATAGGACTTGCTGGTTGCTCTTTGTGGCTGTTCCTTTTGATTTTTGCAACACTGAAGATATTGCGTCTGCTATTTCCAAAAGGGAAAAGATCATTAGTTGGGAGAAAGAGGATGTGCTCAAAGGTAAAATCTTAGTTAAAGCCAGAGTGACAGAGCTGGATGAGATCCCTAAGAGAATAAGATGGTCTGAAGGAGAGAAGTTTGAAGAAGACTCCTGGACTTGCTCTGTTGAAGTGCTGCTGGAGGAAATGATGGGTGGTGGGCCGGCTGATGAAGACCCCATTCCACCTGATGGTGTGGACCCACACCCCATACCACAACATGCAAATGACTTTCCAGGTTTCCAAACTCTTCCCAACCATAATATTCATGCCCAAAATGAGGACTGGGATGCTTGGGAGGAGCAAACAGAGCAAGATCACCACTGGGCTTTTACTCAACCAAAGCATATTCAGCCACAACAGCAACAAGTTGTAATTCCTGCATTACCAGAGGAGGGGGCACCTAATAGTAGCATTACAACAACTGTGTCACTATCTGATGGTTTGCATTCCATTACTCACTCTGCTAGTGAAGAGGTCAATCAGGGAGTACAAGTTCCTCAATTTGGTCAAGGACTGTTAAACATTGCATTAGCCTATAATGCAATTGAAGAAGAGGAGGAACAAGTGCCTCAGAACAATTTGGACAATGTCCAGCAGCAGAATCCAGTCTTAGAGCCTGCTTTGGTAACTCAACTTGCTAATGCTGAGCCCCAACTAGATTTACATATGGGCCACATGACTGATGATCCCACTGATGGTAGAGAAAAGGAAGTAACTGGTAATTCTGTGCCTAAATGAACATAGTTAGTCAGAATGAGGCAGTGAGAGATTTTACTACTGCCGATGCATTTGTTGCTGCCAGGCCTATGCCTGGAGCAACTGTCACTGTTCCACACACTCTGCTTCCTGAGGAGAAGGGAAAGGAAGATGTCCCAATTCCACATGTTGGCACATCTTCAGATCCTAATAATAAAGGTAACTATGGATCTTATTCATTGCCAAGCTCTCCTTCTATGTTTGATTTACATGAAATAGCTCAGAATCATGCCTTGGAAATTATTGATCATGCACATTTAATGACTGAAGAAGGACTTGACCTCTGGATTAAACATTTTGCAACAGCAACACAAGGAGCTGCAAACACCTTCAAAATTGGAATACCAATAAGTTGGTTCAACTTCATAATACATTTGTTGTTAACTCTTGATAAGTTTAGTTGGACAATGCACTTACTAAAGTTTGATGTGTGGAAAATGTTGACTGCCAATTGTAAACAAGAGGAAACTATGCTCTTTCATATACCTGATGGATGTTCTACTTCCCAGGCACCAACTTGCAAAGATCTCTTTCTGGGGCAGAATAAGGAAAATGAAGGTGTAAGTCCAACAGCACACTCCTCTAGTGGAGCTGGCAGTCCTCTACAACAAGTCTCCCCAAACAAATTTCTTCCACTAGGTGAGGCTATTTCAAGGAAGAGGAGGGAAAAGGAGCCTCTGGTAGAAACTGAGGTAAGGAGTGACAAGATTAAGAAAGATAACATGGGCTATAGAAGAAAATCTTGTGATGCTAAATCCTGTTTACCATGTAATGCTATTCCACCAGTTATTCAGAATTCTGTGGTGAAAAACCTAACTAGGTCTTTCTGTAAGGTTGTTGAGGATGAACTTCAAGGAAAGCTGTCCAAGAAGCCTAAAAAGAAGGGGCAGGAGGAGGTGGCCAAGGTGTCCAAGGCCACTGGTCAGGACTGCAATGCAAAGATTGTATGATGATGAGAAGAACACACCAGATGAGCTGGAATAGCAGAGTGGCCTGTTGTTCTCTTTTGGAATGTCCTTTCTATATGTTTGCAGTAAATCCTAAGATCAGAACTAGTTCCATAGTGCATGATTATCCTGAAAGACATCTTTTGTTCCTGGACTGTAATAGATTGGTATGTAAACTGTGGTACCCTTTTGTGGGAATGACTTGTGATGTTCCTGTTACCATCAATGCTCTGCTTATGCATTACTTGTTACTTTGGCATGGGCTTCACTTTACTCCTGTGCAATGCTTGTATGATGGGACTACTTGTATTACAAATGCTCTATCTGAGATTCAAAGTAGAATCAATTATTGGGATAGTCACCAGGGGTTGGACCTGGGTGTACAAAGACACATACTTCTGGTTTTCAATGAATAACAACAGAACCTGGAATATACTGAACTAGAATGTGAGAGGGATTAATTCTTCAGATAAGTGGCTGGCTATAAGGCAGAAAGTGGAAGAAAGTGCTGCTGGAATTGTGTGTTTGCAGGAAACAAAGAGAGAGTTCTTTGATTTAACATATATACATAAAGTTTGCCCACATAGATTTAATAAATTTGAATACTTACCCTCTATTGGGGCATCTGGTGGCATCCTCACTGCTTGAAATGGAGCTTTATTCACTGGAGAGTTGATGTTCCAAAATAAGTTTTCTCCATCCATTCAGTTCACATGCAACACTTCCTCCAAGTCTTGGATTCTCACAAACATCTACGGGCCTTGCAATCATGAAGATAAGATTGAGTTCATTGAATGGTTTGGTAATATTCTAATGCCTAGTGATGTAGACTAGATTATCATGGGTGATTTTAATTTCATTAGAAAACCTGAGGACAGAAATAAACCTGGGGGTGATGTTAATGAAATGCTCATGTTTAATGAAGCTATTAGTGAACTTGGTTTGATTGAACTACCCCTAAAAGGCAGACAATTTAGCTGGAGTAACATGCAGGACAGCCCCCTACTTGAGAAGTTAGACTGGTTTTTCACATCAGCTACTTGGATGACCAGCTATCCAGATTCCATTGCTCTACCCATGGCTAAACATATTTCTGACCACCTTCCTTGTATGATCAAAATTGGCACAAATATTCCGAATTCAAAAGTGTTCAGGTTTGAAAATTATTGGCTTAACCACACCTCCTTCAAGCAAGTGGTTCAAGCTGCTTGGAACATTCCAGTGGGCCACACTGACTGTGCAAAGAAGATTAATGCAGAGTTCAAGAATGTTAGAAGAGCACTCAAGCTATGGGCAAAATCCTTATCTTGTCACAAAAAGCAGATTGCAGAGCTGAATGATGTTATTTTCCTTTGGGACTTAATAGAGGAATACAGGGATTTGTTAGTGTTTGAAACAAATTGCAGAAACATGCTAAAGGAATCCTTATTAACAGTGCTCAACAATCAGAAAATTTATTGGAAACAAAGAGGAAAATTAAAGGGGTGAAGTTTGGAGATGAGAACACAAAATTCTTTCATACAAAAGCCTCTATTAATCACAGACACAATCAAATTGCCATGCTGGTAAACAAAGACCAAGTTGAAGTCACAGATCATGAAGGAAAGGCAACAATTTTATGAGAAGCATTTAAGAGTAGATTGGGGCAGTCCAATGGACATTCTATGCACTTTGATCTAAATGATTTATATGAAAACACAGTGGATCCACATATATTCATTGATTTGGAAAAACCTTTTACTTAGGAAGAAATTGAAGATGTGGTCACGAATCTGCCAAATGATAAATCACCAGGCCCAGATGGTTTTAATAATGAGTTTCTCAAGAAATGTTGGGATATAATCAAAGCAGATGTCATTGAACTTATTATGGCTTTTCATGTTGGGGATGTAAATCTTGAGAGTATCAACTCATCTTTCATCACTCTAATCCCTAAAAAAGAAGTGCCACTTACTCCAAATGACTTTAGACCAATTTATTTGCTCAATGGAGTGCTGAAGATCATTACAAAACTTCTGGACAATAGATTGCAAAGGGTTATCTTGCAAATGGTACATATCAATCAATATGGCTTCCTTAAGGACAGGGTGATACAGGACTGCTTAGGATGGGCTTATGAATATATTCACCAATGCCACAAGTCAAGGGAGGAAATTTTAGTTATTAAACTGGGTTTTGAAAAGGCTTTCGATACAATTGAACATGAAGCAATCTTTGATATTTTAAAAGCCAAAGGTTTTGGTGACAGATGGATTTCATGGATGAAAGCTCTTTTTTCAACAGCATCATCTTCTGTTTTACTGAATGCAGTACCAGGGAAAAAATTACATCAAAAGAGGAGTGAGACAGGGGGACCCCTATTCTCCTTTAATATTTGTGCTTGCTGCTGACCTGTTGCAATCTATTCTTAACAAAGCAATGAGGTTAAACCTACTCTCTGCACCACTTCAAGTCAGCTCTTTCCCTCATTTCCCAATAGTGCGGTATGCAAATGACACTCTGGTGATTAATTATGCAAGCAGATACTAGACAGCTCTTCTGTCTGAAGGCCTTACTCAATACTTTTGCTTCTGCAATAGGGCTCAAAGTAAATTATGGGAAGTCATTTCTGGTTCCTCTAAACATCACTGAAGACAGGCTTGAATTATTCACAAACACACTACAATGTGCCAGAGGGCATTTCCCTTTCACCTACCTTGGCCTTCCATTGGGAATATACAAACCCACAGTGGAACAATGTTTACCTCTTGTTAACAGGATTGCAAAAAGATTGGCAGGTATTTCTATCTTCGTGACTCAGGCAGGCAAATTGCTCCTTGTCAAATCAGTGCTCACTTCTTTGTCAGTATTCTTCATGAGTTGTCTGGATATCCCAATCACAATAAAGAAACAGATAATAAAATACCTAAGACACTGTCTTTGGAGAGGCCCTGACATGGAAGACCGCAGACCTGCTTTAGTAGCTTGGCACACTATGTGTAGGCCCAAAGATCAGGGAGGTCTAGGTGTTTTGGATATATACACCCATAACAAAACCCTTCTAATAAAGAATTTGCATAAATTTTTCAACAGACATGACATACCATGGGTCAACTTGATATGGGAAAGTTACTACAGTGATGGAAAATTACCAGGTGACAACATGGTGGGTTCTTTTTGGTGGAAATAAAATTTAGCCCTTATTGATAATTACAAAGATATTGCTAGATGCAATGTGGGAGATGGAGTCAGTGCTTATTTTTAGGATGATCTATGGCAGCAGGCAGTACTCAAACACAAATTCCATCACCTATATTCCTTTGTGAGAAATCCATAGTTGGACATACAACAGGTGCTGCAGACAGAATACCTTCAGGATCTTTTCTTCCTCCCACTGACAACAGAGGCATATGAGGAATTCTTGGAAATGGAGGACATTTGCATCTCTATGAGGCAATCTGATTTCCTGGGTTCTTTGGACACATGGAGTTACATTCGGCGAAATGAAATATATCCATCCATCAAAGCATATAAAGTGTTAATAGGACACAAGCAAACTCCTCACTTCAACTGGATTTGGCAAAGCTCATGTCAGCCAAAGCACAAAGTATTCTTCTAGCAACTGCTTCATGACAGAGTTAATACAAGAAACCTACTTAGAAGAAAGAATTTTGTGTTGGAAGCATACAACTGTGCAGTTAGTGGATGTCAACAGGAAGAAACACTTCATCATCTCTTTTGGGGATGTCCCTTTGTGCAACAATGCTGGGACTTTATTTGTCCAACAAGAACACCAAACCTGTCAGTGCTGGAAGCATTCCAAGATCTCAAGGACAAATTAAATTATCCTTTTTACATGGAGATCATCATTCTTGGAGCATGGGCCATCTGGATAACCAGAAACAATAAAATTTTCGAAAGCATTGCACCATCTTTCCAAGGATGGAAGTTCATTTTCCTGGAGGAGCTCAAACTTTTAAGGTTCAGAATGAAGAAAAAGCATGAAAGACAATTCTCTCTTTGGCTTGAGGCCATGTTGTAATTTTCTTTTCTTTTCATAGCCTAGTTCTTTTTTTTCTTTCTCTTTTTTTCTTTCCTTTTTTTCCTTTCTTTCTCTGTTTCTATGGGCTTATCTCAAGCCTTTAAGACTACTTGTTACCTTGCACTTTTATTTATAAAAATTGTAGTGGGGTTTTACCCTACTGTTTATAGTCAAAAAAACATTATTATTTATGGTAGAAAAGATCCAGACATGATGCACCCAACATTAGCTATACACAATGCATGAGGATGACAATAGTGCTCTCAAATCTGGCGCTTATTTGAGAAGGTGATGACATAACATAAAAGTAAATAGATAGTCCCTTCACTGAGGGAAGCAGTGATTTGCAGTGGTGCCAGAGCTCAATTTTTTTTAAATAGATATAAATGAAATTTTGAGAAATGCACCCTTCCTGTTTACTTCGCGACCATTAGTTATCGGTATCTTCCATGCTAAACACATTAGTGGCGGTTCCCAAGCGATAAAAGTAAAGGTTTACTCCCCCCCCCACCAACAAACACACTCCACGACTAGCCGAATCCATGGGTACCGTCCATACCAACAACAATCCTGGGGGAGTTTTGTTTAATTATTTGCAATCTTGAATTCGCGACTAGGAATCCCTATTACCGCCCCTCTCATGCAAGGATGAGTGAATAAACACTCATCATGAGAATAACCCGTTTAACATGGAAGATGTTGACTACCTCCTGTCGCTCTATGAACAATCCAGGAACACAAAAACGGATGTTTATTTGAAGTTTTTAGAGGTGGCACATGCAAATTTACTTGGAACGGCAGGGTAATACCGCATATATGTAGATATATGGTGGACTCATCTGGAATAACTTGGGTTTTGGGATTTTGATGCACAAGCAGTATTCCCACTTAGTACAGGCAAAGGCTACCAAATAGGTTGAGAAGCGGCCAGCTAGAGAGCGAAAATGGTCATGAACATGCATTATGCATAAGTAACATTGAATACTAGCATGAGTAGGATATGAACACCATGAACATAAATATCATAGAGGCTATGTTGCTTTTTCTTTAACTACATGCACGAACATGTGCCAAGTCAAGCCACTCAAACATTCGGAAGAGGATACCATATCATCATACTACATCACAATCATTTTAACGCAATGTTGATATCCAAGATAAATCATTATCCACTCCTAGCTACTTAAGCATGGCATGAGAAACTATAATCTCTAAGGGTCATTGCAAACATGTCTAATCATAATAGGCTGAATCATGGATACTAGGTTAAACAAATTTACAAAAACAGAACAAGTTGAGTTCATACCCGTTTCTCTCTGCCACAGCCAGCTCATGAAATATCATCATTATTGCCTTTCACTTGCACGACCGAATGATATGAAAATAATAATAATGCAAGAGTGCCTTGGACTAAGCTAGAATCTGCAAACAATTTATTCAAAAGAAGAAAATAAGGTAATATGGGCTCTTCGTTAGATTAACAATAATGCGTATGAGAGCCACTCAACATTTTCATCGTGGTCTTCTCCTTAGTATGACTCAATAAACTAAAAAGAAATTCAGAGAAACACACTGAAATATTTTTGGAGTTTTTATTTTTTTTCTAAAAGAAGGCAAATTAAAGAAGGAAAAATAAAAACGAGAAAATTATTTACACGGGAGAGCTCCCAACAAGCAAAAGAAGAATCGAGAAATCCTTTTGGGTTTTCTTTTTAATACTACTGCAACTAACTACACTAGAAAGAAAAACCGAAAAGAAGCAAGGAACATTTTTTGGATTTTCTCAAAGTTTTTCAAACACACAAGAAGAAGGCAAGAAAAAAAATTAACATGGATATTACAATGAAAAAGTGTGGACACCGACAATTGGAATGAAATATGTAAACATGAATGTAATGTCGGTGGAAATACTTACTCCCCCAAGCTTAGGCTTTAGGCCTAGCTTGGTAATCACCACTCAAAGAAGCCATCATGACCCACGTTGAAATGCTGGGGAGCGGGCACCTAAGCATCCCACTCTAGAGGTTCCTCCTCTACTGCTGTCTTGGCGTTCCGGTAGGCAATGATATACTCTAGCATGATCCGGTATCCGCCCCTGGCAATAGGATCAAACAAAGCAGGTGCAGTCAATGGAATAACATCGCGAGTATTTTCACTAAAAACCATGTTATAAGGAACATCAATGGTGGTGTTCTCGCCATCAATAAAGTGATGGTCAGCCATCGCCTGGCGATCTAAGTCAACCTTGGGCAAGCGATGCTCATGTTGGCGTATCTAAATGTTGAAATGACTCGCTAAACGAGTCACATAAATACCGCCATGAATTTTACCCTTGGATCTGTTAAGGTGCAGTAGACATGCCAAAATAGCTCCTAAGCTATAAGTGTTATCGCCATAGAGTGTGCGGCGTAAGACAGCGAAATCAAGAGCACTAAGTGCACCGACCTTCTCTCTAGCAAGTAAACACTTCGCAATGAATAAGATAAAATAATGCACTGAAGGAAACTACAAGCTAGTGGCGGTGACACTCGACACCCCTCTCTCATCTCCCACTAACAGAGTATGATAAAAGCACTCGAACTCTGCAGGCCTAGGCTCTCTTATTTCCCCGTCAGAAGGGGTCAAACATATATCACAAAATTCAGTAAGTGGTATCTGACGGGTTTCAACATATAGATTAAACTGCACCTCAGGAGGGTTATTCCTACTCAGAAAATGAAAACTTTGCACAAAGGAATTTGTAAGGAGATGATATTGTTCACACTCAGCTGCGATGAAGTTGGTGAGGCCAGCATTAGCAACAAAAAGTGTGAACTCTTAACAGATTCCAGCTCCATCCATGAAGGGGTTGTGCGGCCATTCGCACAGGCGCACGTCTGCCATCCTCCTAGTATGGAGGTCGCTATCTAATGACTCCCCAATGAGTCCCTTGGAGATCTTCTTGGAAGCAAACTTCCTAAAGAAACTCATCTTTTTCCTATGAACAAAATTCTGAAATTTTTAGTTCACAAATTTTTTCTCAACAAAACTTCACAAGATTGATAGCAACTACTCATAAGCATGCATAGAGGCTATATCAAGCATTAAAACTACTTAAAAGTCTAAGAATTTGACATGCAAGCTTATCTACAGCAGCACCAAGAGTAGCTAATTATTCAAAATATAAACCACTAAAGCAAAAGCTAATTGGACCAATGGAGGAGTCACATACCAAGTAGCAAACCCCCAAAACAGTTTTGGAAACGGAGCTTCGAGCAAAGAGATCGAAATTTGCGGGTTTGAGAGCAAGAACACGAGAGAGAGAGAGAGAGAGAGAGAGAGAGAGAGGAGAGAGAGCAATGGTGAATTTTTTCTGGAGGTAGGTGATGACATGGGCTAAAGAGATAAGTGAGGGAGCCCATGTGGGGACCACAACCCACTAGGGCACACCCCCCCTCTGATGTTATTTGCATAAAAAATCTTAAATATTTAGAAAAAATCATATTAAATTTTGAGGGCATTCTGAGAACTTTTATTTTTAGGTCATTTTTATTGCCCGGGAAACTCAAAAAATGGGATAAACATGGCATTTTATTTTATTTAACTAAGAAAAACAGAAAACAAAAGGTAAAGACAGAAAGTAGTGGCTACTAAATTCATCAACTTCATACCTCTCAAAAATGTTCCATTAATAAGGTTGATCAAGTCTTATTAACAACCACTTTCGATTAGCATGAAACCGAAGAACTTTCGTAAAACACTATGTTACCTCAACGGGGATATGCACGTCCCCAACAATAAGCATTTCATACTTATTTTTGGCAGTAGGTAGAGGTAGTTGAAAACTTCCAATAGTGATTGTCGGAGATTTTTCAATAACATTAATACCATTCACTTGGAATTGTTTCTTTGGAAAGTGCACCGTCTGCTCATTACCATTGATATGAAAAGTGACCTTGCTTTTATTGTAGTCAATAACAACCCCTGCAGTATTCAAGAAGGGTCTACCGAGGATAATCGACATGTTTTCGTCCTCGGGCATCTCAAGTATAACAAAGTCAGTTAAGATAGTAACATTTGCAACAAAAACGGGCACATCCTCACATATACCAATAGGTATAGCAGTTGATTTGTCAGCCATTTGCAAAGATATTTCAGTAGGTGTGAGTTTATTCAAATCAAGTCTTTTATATAAGAAGAAAGTCATAACACTAACACCGGCTCCTAAATCACACAAAGCAGTTTTAACATAGTTTCTTTTGATGGACCAAGGTATCGTTGGTATTCCAGGACCTCCAAGTTTTTTAGGTACTCCATCCTTAAAAGAATAATTAGCAAGCATGGTCAAGATTTCAGCTTCAGGTATCTTTGTTTTATCAGAGATGATGTCTTTCATGTATTTTCCATAAGGTGCCATCTTTAAGATATCAGTCAAACGAGTGCGCAAAAAGATAGGCCTAAGCATTTCAGCAAGGCGTTCAAATTCTTCATCATCTTTCTTCTTAGTTGATTTAGGTGGAAAGGGCATGGGTTTTTGAACCCATGGTTCTCTTTCTCTTCCATGTTTTCTTGCCACAAAGTCTCCTTTATCATATCTTTTATTTTTAGGTTGTGGGTTATCAAGATCAATAGCTGGTTCTATCTCAACATCATTATCTGGTTCTTTATCATTGTTTGGTTGAGTGTATTCATGAACATCCTCATTGTCTTTTTCATTGTCACTAGGTGAATGTTCATTACCAGATTGATTTTCAGCATCAGAAATAGAAACATCATTATTAGCTTCAGGAGGTTTTTCTATCTCAAGTTCACTAGAGATGTGCAAAGTCCTATCATTTTTTCTTTTCTTCTTCCTTTTGGTAGGACTAGATGCATAAATATTAATTCATCGAGAGTCTTGTTCAATTCTTTTTGGGTGTCCCTCAGGATAAAGTGGTTCTCGAGTCATTTTACCTCCTCGATCTAGTCATTACTCTAACAACATGATCATTGATATTATTATTCATTTCATCTAGCAACTCTCTTTGAGATTTAGCAGCTTGTTCTAATTGAGTTTGAACCATAGAAGCATGTTTTCCTACACCTCTAACATCATTTGAGATTCTGAATAACAAGTCACTCAAGCAAGCAATCATATCAGAATTGTATTTCAATTGTTTCATAACATTTGCATTGAACTGATCTTGTTTTCCAATGTAGTTATCAAACTCATAAAGGCATTGACTAGGATGCGTATTATGAGGGTTTTCACTATCATTGAATTTAATTAGATTTTACCTCCACCACCTTGGATGGTGGTGTGTCAAGCCCATTTATTTCTTCAATAGGAGGTAAATTTTTGACATTCTCAGCTTTAATACCTTTTTCCTTCATACATTTCTTTGGCTCTTGCATATCTTCAGGACTGAGATATAAGATACCCCTCTTCTTCGGAGTTAGTTTAGGCAGTGGTTCAAGAAGAGTCCAATCATCATAATTTTTCAATATGTTATTCAATAATTCTTCAGCTTGTTCAACAGTTCATTCCCTAAAAACACAACTAGCACAACTATCTAGGAAGTCCCTAGAAGCATCGGTTAGTCCATTATAGAAGATATCACGTATTTCATTTTTCTTGAGAGGATGATCATGCAAAGCATTAAGCAATTGGAGAAGCCTCCCCCAAGATTGTGGGAGACTCTCTTCTTCAATTTGCACAAAGTTAAATATTTCCTATAAGGCAGCTTGTTTCTTATGAGCAGGAAAATATTTCTCAGAGAAGTAATAAATCATATCCTGGGGACTACGCACACAACGAGGAGCAAGAGTATTATACCAAATCTTAGCAACACCCTTTAATGAGAACGGAAATAACTTGAGAATATAATAGGAGCGAATCTTCTCATCATGAGCAAATAGGGTGGCTATATCATTTAGTTTAGTGAGGTGTTCCACAACAAATTTAGTTTCATAACCATGGAAAAGGATCAGATTCAACCAAAGTAATTAACTCTGGGTCGACAGAGAATTCATAATCCTTATCATCAACAAAGATAGGTGAAGTAGCAAACTTAGGATCACATTTAATTCTAGCATTCAAGGATTTCTCTTTCAGTTTACATAATAATTTCTTGATATCATCTCTATCATTGCAAGCAAGAAAGTCTCTAGTTGTCTCCTCATCCATAACATAACATTCCTGTATCTTAGGCAATTCATATCTAAGAGGACTAGGTATAATAGGTGTCTCAAGGTTTTCAGATTCAGGTATTTCATCAGTTTCAGTAATTTCATTCTCTTTAGCTCTAGCAATTTGTTCATCAAGAAAATCACCTAGTGGCACACCATCATCAAGCAAGGTACTAGCATCATCATAAGCATTATCCATAGCAGACATAGCATCCTCAATAACTTGCAACATATCGAAATTAATAGCATGTGGTGGTGTTGCAAAAGTTTACTCAAAATAGAAGGTGAATTAAGTGCAGAGCTAGATGGCAGTTCCTTACCTCCTCTCGTCTTAGAGGGAAATATCTTAGTCTTGGTATCCTTCAGATTCTTCATAGTGATAACTTGATAATTATACCAAGTGACTCGACAAATATAGCTATGCTCCCCGGCAACGGCGCTAGAAAAAGGTCTTGATAACCCACAAGCATAAGGAATCACAAAAGTTTTTGAGGGTAGAGTATTCAACCCAAATTTATTGATTCTACCCAAGGGGAGCCAAAGAATATTTTCAAGTATTAACAGCTGAGTTGTCAATTCAACCACACCTAGAGATTAATTATTTGCAACAATATGATCAGTAGCAAAGTAATATGTTAGTTTTGATAGTAGTAGCAACAACAATAGTAACGGTAACAGTGATAGCAATGATTTTGTAGCAAGTGTAACAGTAACAGTAGTAACTTAGCAAGAACAATATAAGAGAAATTCATAGGCATTGGATCGGTGAATTCGTTGGATGATATTCATCATATAAAAGTCATAATCTAGGGCGATATGGCACTAGCTCCAGTTCATAAATATAATGTAGGCATGTATTCTGTAAATTGTCATACGTGCTTATGGAAAGAACTTGCATGACATCTTTTGTCCTACCCTCCCGTGGCAGTGGGGTCCATATGGAAACTAAGGGATGTTCAGGCCTCCTTTCAATAGATAACTAGAACAAAGCATTAACACATAGTGAATATAGGAACTCCTCAAACTACGGTCATCACCGGCAAGTATCGAGACTACTGTCACTCCAGGGTTTACGGATCATAACATGTAATAGGTGATTATAACTTGCAAGATCAGATCTAGAATGTAGATATAATGGTGATAACATAAATGGTTCAGATCTGAAATCGTGGCATCCGAACCCAAAGTAACAAGAATTAAGCATGGCAAAGTCATAGCAACACCAATCTCAGAACATAATGGATACTAGGGATCAAGCCCTAACAAAACTAACCCGATTACATGATGATCTCATCCAACTCCTCACCGACCAGCGAGCCTACGAAGGAATTACTCACTCCCGGTGGGGAGCATCATGGAATTGGCGATGAAGAAGGGTTGGTGATGACGAAGATCGAAGATCCCCCTCTCCGGAGCTCCAAACGGACTCCAGATCTGGCCTCCCAATGAAGAATAAGAGGTGACGGCGCCTCTGTCTTGTGAAACGTGATAATTCTTTTTCTCTGATTTTTTCTCCAAAAATAGGAT
This sequence comes from Triticum urartu, assembly GCF_003073215.2. Taxonomy (NCBI): domain Eukaryota; kingdom Viridiplantae; phylum Streptophyta; class Magnoliopsida; order Poales; family Poaceae; genus Triticum; species Triticum urartu. The sequence continues at coordinate 85,943,734 of NC_053025.1, read as the reverse complement.
TTTATAGAGTTGGAATCAGGGTGTGCGGGGCCACCAGGCGAGCACAACCCACCAGGGCACGCCAGGAGGGGGCGCGCCCTGGTGGGTTGTGCTCACCCAGGGACCCCCTCCAGTGGTTCTTGGCTCCAGTATTTTTATTTTATTCCATAAAAATCTCCATAAAGTTTCGTGCCATTTCCAGAACTTTTATTTTTGCACAAAAACAACACCATGGTAGTTCTACTGAAAACAGCGTTAATCCAGGTTAGTTTCATTCAAATCATGCAAATTAGAGTCCAAAACAAGAGGAAAAGCGTTAGGAAAAGTAGATACGATGGAGACGTATCAGTCAACGGGTCTACCATATTCTGATCCATATGCATTTTGCAAATTTCTATGTCTACAATGCTATGCATGGAGCTACTCTAGCTAATTGCTCCCACTTTCAAAATGTATCCAGATTGAGACTCAGAGCCATCCAAATCGGTGTTAAAGCTTGCATCGACGTAACCTTTTACGACAAACTCTTTATCACCTCTATAACTGAGAAACATTTCCTTAGTCCTCTATAGGTACCTAAGGATAATTTTGACCGTTTTCCAGTGATCCACTCATAGTAGCCGGAAACGGGGAACGATGGGTCGTCCCTCGATCCGGATTCATTGACCCAGAATCAGATTCGGGAATGAGGGTCAATTTGGTAAGATTCGATGCGGATTTGGCGTTTCCACAGCCGAATCATTGATTCAGGTTCGGCGACTCGACAGACTTGGTTCTTGAATTGATCGAGTAAGCAAAAGGACAGCCATATCAATCACGAACTCCTCGTTTTACTCTCTGCCTTGTTCTGCTCTCCAATTACTCCAAGGCTGCTAATAAATTTTCCATTGGGAAGGAGATGATTTATTTTAGTCTTCATGGATCGACGGGAGATGACTAACTAGTAAAGGTTCACGTTCCTCGTTCCATGGAACCATACCGGATTCATCGTATTAGAATTTATTGGACCGCGTTTCAGCTTTAGAAAAATCATTCTAGAGATGTATACCCCCGTTGTACCCTATTTTTTCCAGCCTCCGACTCTCGTCCCCCGTTCCCATTCCTCGTTCCCAACATACAGGAAACATGGCAACTATGGATCCATTCCTGGATCACTATTGTAACCCCTTGCCAAAATCATGGCAAGGCACACAACTGGTCTGGTACACAACATGCATACTTTATGGAACCTATGTATGAGGCATAGGGAATGACTTTCATTCTCTCTATATATTCTGTCGTGGTCGGGCTTTGAGTCTTACTCAACTTCAGACCTTGCAACACAGGCAAGAACCCTTTCTTTGACTGATCCATTTTGAACTTCTTCAAAACTTTGCCAAGGTATGTGCTTTGTGAAAGTCCTTTTAAGCATCTCGATCTATCCCTATAGATCTTGATGCCCAATATGTAAGTATCTTCACCGAGGTCTTTCATTGAAAAATTCTTATTCAAGTATCCTTTTATGCTATCTAGAAATTCTATATCATTTCCAATCAACAATATGTCATCCACATATAATATCAGAAATGATACAGAGCTCCCACTCACTTTCTTGTAAATACAGGCTTCACCATAAGTCTCTATAAAACCATATGCTTTGATCACATCATCAAAGCATATATTCCAACTCCAAGATGCTTGCACCAGTCCATAGATGGATCACTGGAGCTTGCACACTTTATCAGCACCTTTAGGATCGACAAAACCTTTTGGTTGCATCATATACAACTCTTCTTTGAGAAATCCATTAAGGAATGAAGTTTCGACATCCATTTGCTAGATTTCATAATCATAAAATGCGGCAATTGCTAACATGATTCGGACAAACTTAAGCATCGCTACGGGTGAGAGAGTCTCATCATAGTCAATCCCTTGAACTTGTTGAAAACCTTTCGTGACAAGTCAAGCTTTATAGACGGTGATATTACCATCAGCGTCTGTCTTCTTCTTGAAGATCCATTTATTCTCAATGGCTTCCTGATCATCGGGCAAGTCCACCAAAGTCCATACTGTGTTCTCATACATGGATCCTATCTCAGATTGCATGGCCTCAAGCCATTTATCGGTATCTGGGCTCATCATAGCTTCTTCATAGTTCGTAGGTTTGTCGTTGTCTAACAACATGACTTCTAGGACAGGATTACCGTAACACTCTGGTGCGGAACGTGTTCTAGTCGACCTGCGAAGTTCAGTAGTAACTTGATCCGAAGTTTCATGATCATTATCATTAGCTTCCTCTCTAGTCGATGTAGGCATCACGGGATCATTTTTCTGTGATGTGCTACTTTCTAATTCGAGAGAAAGTACAATTACCTCATCAAGTTCTACTTTCCTCCCACTCACTTTTTCAAGAGAAACTCCTTCTATAGAAATGACCCATTCTTAGCAACAAAGGTTTGTGCCTTCGGATCTATGGTAGAAGTTATACCCAATAGTTTCTTTCGGGTATCCTATGAAGACGCGCTTCTCCGCTTTAGGTTTGAGATTATGAGGTTGAAGCCTTTTGACATAAGTGTCGCATCCTCAAACTTTTAAGAAATGACAGCTTAGGTTTCTTGCCTGTAACATCCCAAATTTTCAATTTGGAATGTTATACATAGGTCATCATTGCATATCATATTTTATTACATTTTGGCTTGATCCTCGAAATCCTAAGCAACTCAAGGACCCTCGAAGAGAGTTGGGGATTTCCCTATCTTCATATTTGAGTTTTATCAAATATTGAAACGAGGATTTTTGGTTTTAATTATTTTTTCCTCCGAAAATATTTCATATTAAAATATATGAGACGAGATAATATTACTTCTCCAAAATAAATGAAATATTTGAGGAAAAATATTAAAATCAAATATTTGATTTTTATCCGGAGTTTATTGCTATTTTATTTGAATTAGAAAAATTGCATGTTTTTCAAAATTGCATTTTAGGGCCAAGAAAATGTTCATCTTGTTCTAAATATTTTATTTAGACAGTGAAAATTTGTTTTGGCATTTTTAGATTTTTTATATTATTTTCTAGGATTTATTTGGTTTCGGCGAAATTATTTAAAAAACGCGCAGCGCCCGACTAGGCCAAGGCCCAGCCGAGCCAGGCCGCCGGCCCACCTGCCCCGCCACCGCCTCCCGTGCCGAGTCCGGCCAGAACACGCCCGGCGCAAGTCGAGTCCGGCCGGGACTCCACCCGCGCCGCCTTGCCTCCTCCCCCAAGTCGCCGCCGCCCCTCCTCTTATAAGCCCCCCCCCCTTTTTTGGACCCCGAGCCACCCCGCGCCACCCGCCGCCACAAGCCGCCCGCCCCGCCGCCTCGCGCCGCCGCCGCTGCGCCGCGCCGCCCCGCCCCACTCGCCAGAGCCGCCCCGTCGCGCCGGATCCTCCCAGGAGGTATAGCGCTGTTCGGTTTTTTTATAAAAACCGGTTCGGTTTTTGTTAGAAAACCCTAGTTTTTTTGGATAGATCGGTTCACCGGTTTTTTCTCGGTTTAGTTTACTTTGCGGACGTTCGTCTGTACGTTCGTTTTAACGAACGGTGTTCACTCGTTAGCCGCAGACAATGAACGTTCGTTCGTTAGCCTGTTCGTCAGTTTTCTTTTTTCGGATTTTTCCGCGATTATTTTCAATCGTGATTTCTGATCCGATTTTCATTTTAGTTTATCTTTTCGCTCGTTTATCGGAATCAGGCGATTCAAGCGCCTAGATCTTTGTCTCGAAACCCTCTTTCTGTTTAACCAACTTGAACAAGCTTTTGCTACTATAAACTTTGACCTTAGTCCAGATTAGTAAACGGATCTTGTTTCTTCCGCAGTTTGAGTTTCGTTGCTCCGTTTGATTTGATTATTTTTGCAAACCAGAGTTCTTAAGTTGAACTTTATGATTAGGTCCTCTTATTTGAGATTTACCCGTGTTTCTTTGCTTGATTTCTTATGTATGCTATTGTTTGTGTGCGATAGAACACCCGGAGTGTGAAGCGTGCTACTACGAGTCCCTAGGTTTTGCGGATCATCAGCAAGTCAAGTAACACTTTGATCATACCCTTTATCACCCAGTTTTTATGCATTAGTTCCAATCCTCAAACATTGCATGGTTAGGAAGTGATTAACATGTGGGTTGGGAAGTAGTTGATGAGGTAGAACCTATTGCCCTGTTATTATCAAACCCTTGGGAGTTACTTCTACGTATTGCTTATATTGCTATGATATGCTCGTAGACGTGGTTGGGTGAGTGAAATCCATGAAAGATGTGAGATTGTTAATTAATGGTTCAACTTAAGGTGGCAACTTGAATACACATCTGGGTGGATTTTTCGTTGGGCACCTGGGGAATCCAGTGTTGTCCTAGGATATCCCGGAGTACCCGTGTGATAATCCTATGCTCCGCCACCCAAGCTCAAAGGGAACTGAGATATTTTCATGCTAGAAACTTCCGTGTGCAGCCACAAGCTATTATGGGCTCTAGCATAGTTTAGTAAGTTGCGTGAAGCTCCCGAAGAGGTGGATCAGCAGGTAGAGGGATGTAGGTTAGTATGGTCTGCCCGGAGTAAGGGGTTGATGCTTCTGAAAGACTGTGTCTCGGTCATCCGTTTCTCAAACACCATGAAGTGCGAGAAATCCAACAGAGGAGATCGGGTCTTGTGGGGAAAAGTGCGCAAACCTCTGCAGAGTGTATAAACTAATCATGGTTAGCCGTGTCACCGGTTATGGACATCTTGAGTATCTAGTACTTGGAGTATCATAAGTATCTCATCACACTAAAATAATATTGTTGGGTTGTAAATTACTTTAATTGGGATTGAGTTGGAGGAACCTTCTCAATGATGTTTCAGCTACCATGATAGTTAAATAAAATCTATTCCTTTGTTGTAGGGAAAAATTGGCTTTTCGCAAAAACTATAACCATAGAGCTTTCCACCAGCCAAATATGCATGTAGTGATAGCATTATTCTGTTTTTGCACTACCGTGTTATTTTGCCAGCCTATTCCATGTGCTGACCCGTTTTCGGGCTGCAACGTATTATATTGCAGACTTTTTAGACGAGGAGTAAGGTTCGTCAGGTCATTGCTGTGCATCTCAGCTATGTCGTTGGAGTTGATGGACTCACTTTATCTTCCAAGCCTTCCGCTGTTATCTTATTAGATGGCCTTAAGCCATATTTATTGTAATAAGTTCTCTTTTGAGACATTCGATGTAATAAGTGTGTGATTGCTACTCTGTTATAAATCCTCGAGTACTGTGTGTGTCAGCATTACCGATCCAGGGATGACACTGAAGCACAGAGACTTGACCGTTTGAGGCCGGGCCGCTACATTGCCATGTCACAGTTCATACGGTATCATATCAATGGATTTAGATGGTGCCCTATTTAACGTGAATGCGTCTGTCTCTAATGCATAACCCCAAAACGATAGTGGCAAACCGGTAAGAGACATCATATAACGCACCATATCTAATAAAGTACGGTTACGATGTTCGAACACACCATTACGCTGTGGTGTTCCAGGTGGTGTGAGTTGTGAAACTATTCCACGTTGTTTTAAATGAAGGCCAAACTCGTAACTCAAATATTAGCCTCTGCGATCAGATTGTAGAAACTTTATTTTCCTGTTACAATGATTCTCCACTTCACTCTGAAATTGTTTGAACTTTTCAAATGTTTCAGACTTGTGTGTCATCAATTAGATATAACCGTACCTACTTAAATCATCTGTGAAGGTGAGAAAATAACGATACCCGCCGCGTGCTTCAACACTCATCGGACTGCATATGTCGGTATATATTATTTCCAATAAGTCATTAGCTCACTCCATTGTTCCGAATAACAGAGTTTTAGTCATCTTGCCTATGAGGCATGGTTTGCAAGTATCAAATGATTCATAATCAAGTGATTCCAAAAGTCCAACCGCATGGAGTTTCTTCTTGCACTTTACACCAATATGACCTAAACGGTAGTGCCACAAGTATGTTGCACTATCATTATCAACTTTGTATCTTTTGGCATCAATATTATGAATATGTGTATCGCTACGATCGAGATTCAATAAACCATTTACATTGGGTGTATGACAATAGAAGGTTTTACTCATGTAAACAGAACAACAATTATTCTCTGACTTAAATGAATAACCGTATTGCAATAAACATGATCTAATCATGTTCATTCTCAACACAAACACCAAATATCATTTATTTAGTCTCAACACTAACCCTGAAGGTAGAGGGAGTGTGCGATGGTGATCATATCAATCTTAGAAACACTTCCGACACACATCGTTACCTCGCCCTTAACTAGTCTCTGTTTATTCTGCAACTCCTGTTTCGAGTTACTAATCTCAGCAACTGAACCGGTATCAAATACCCAGGGGCTACTACGAGCACCAGTAAGGTACACATCAATAACATGTATATCAAATAGACCTTTGCTCACTTTGCCATTCTTCTTATCCGCCAAGCATTTGGGACAGTTTCGCTTCTAGTGACCATTCCCTTTGCAGTAGAAGCACTCAATTTCAGGCTTGGGTCCAGCTTTGGGCTTCTTCACGGGAGCGGAAACTTGCTTGCCATTCTTCTTAAAGTTCCCTTTCTTTCCCTTGCCCTTTTTCTTGAAACTGGTGGTCTTGTTAACCATGAACACTAGATGCTTTTTCTTGATTTCTACCTCCGCCGATTTCAGCATCGCGAAGAGCTCGAAAATCGTTTTAGTCATTCCTTGCATTTTATAGTTCATCACGAAGCTCTAGTAGCTTAGTGATAGTGATTGGAGAACTCTGTCAATCACTATTTTATCTGAAAGATTAACTCCCACTTGATTCAAGCGATTGTAGTACCCAGACATTCTGAGCACATGCTCACTAGCTGAGCTATTCTCCTCCATATTGTAGGCAAAGTACTTGTCAGAGGTCTCATACCTCTCAACACGGGCATGAGCTTGAAATACCAATTTCATCTCTTGGAACATCTCATATGTTTCATGGAGTTCAAAACGTTTTTGGAGCCCCAATTCTAAGCCGTAAAGCATGGAGCACTAAACTATCTAGTAGTCATCAGGTCGAGCTTGTCAAATGTTCATAACATCCGCATCAGCTCCTGCAACAGGTCTGTCACCTAGCGGTGCAATAAGGACATAGTTCTTCTGTGCAGCAATGAGGATAATCCTCAGTTCACGGACCCAATCCGCATTATTGCTACCATCATCTTTCAACTTAGTTTTCTCTAGGAACATATCAAAAATAGGGGAGCTATGTCGCGAGCTATTGATCTACAACATAGATATGCAAAAAATATTAAGAGTAAGTTCATGATAAATTTAAGTTCAATTAATCAAATTACTAATGAACTCCCACTTAAATAAACATCCCTCAAGTTATATAAGTGATACATGATGCAAATCAACTAACCCATGTCTGATCATCACGTGAGATGGGGTAGTCTTCAATGGTGAACATCTCTATGTTGATCATATCTACTATATGACTCACGTTGGACCTTTTGGTCTCCAGTGTTCCGAGACCATGTCTGTACATGCTAGGCTCGTCAAGTTTAACCCAAGTATTCTGCATGTGTAAAACTGTCTTACACCCATTGTATGTGAACATAGAGTCTATCACACCCGATCATCACGAGGTGCTTTGACATGACTAACTTTGGCAACGGTGCATACTCGGGGAGAACAACTTTATCTTAAAATTTAGTGAAGGGATCATCTTATAATGCTACTGTCGTTCTAAGCAAAATAAGATGCATAAGGATAAACATCACATGAAATCAAAATATGTGGCACGATATGGCCATCATCATCTTGTTCTTTTGATCTCCATCTCCAAAGCATCATCACGATCTCCATCGTCACCGGCTTGACACCTTGATCTCCATCGTTGCGTCGGGGTCGTCTCGCCAACTATTGCTTCTACAAGTATTGCTACCGCATAGCGATAAAGTAAAGCAATTACATGGTGTTTGCATTTCATACAATAATTAAGAGACAACCCTAAGGCTCCTGCCGGTTGTCGATATTACAAAACATGATCATCTCATACAACAACGTATATCACATCACGTCTTAACCAAATCACATCACAACATGCCCTGCAAAAACAAGTTAGGCGTCCTCTACTTTGTTGTTGCAAGTTTTACGTGGCTGCTACGGGCTTCTAGCAAGAACCGTTCTTAACTATGCAAAAACCACAATGGTGATTAATCAAGTTTGTTGTTTTAACCTTCTTCAAGGTCCAGCCGTAGCCAAATTCGATTCAACTAAAGTAGGAGAAACATACACCTGCCAGCCACCTTTATGCAAAACAAGTTGCATGTCAGTCGGTGGAACCGGTCTCATGTGCGTGGACATGTAAGGTTAGTCCGGGCCACTTCATCCCAAAATACCGCCGAATCAAAATAAGATGTTGGTGGTAAGAAATATGACTATCACCACCCACTACTCTTTGTGTTCTACTCGTGCATATCATCTACGCATAGACCTGGCTCGGATGCCACTGTTGGGAAACGTGGCATGGAAACCAAAAAAATTCTACGCACAGGCAAGATCTATCCATGGAGATGCATAACAACGAGAGGGGAGAGTGTGTCTATGTACCCTCATAGACCATAAGCGCAAGCGTTTAGTAACACGGTTGATGTAGTCGAACTTATTTGCGATCAACGAGCTAGTCTAGTAGAGGCTTACTAGGGACACGGTATTTGTTTATGTATCCACACATGTATTTAAGTTTCCAATAAATACAATTCTAGAAAGAATAATAAACCTTTATCATGAATAAAGAAATATAATAACAACAACTTTATTATTGCCTCTAGGGCATATTTCCATCAACCACATCACAACTTGCCCTACAAAAACAAGTTAGACGCCCTCTACTTTATTGTTGCAAATTTTATGTGGCTGCTATGGGAAACTAGTGAAGGAAATATGCCCTGGAGGAAATAATAAAGTTGTTATTTATATTTCGTTATATCATGATAAATGTTTATTATTCATGCTAGAATTGTATTAACCAGAAACTTAGTACATGTGTGAATACATAGACAAACAGAGTGTCACTAGTTTGCCTCTACTTGACTAGCTCGTTGAATCAATGATGGTTATGTTTCCTAACCATAAACATGAGTTGTCATTTGATTAATGGGATCACATCATTATATAGAGAATGATGTGATTGACTTGACCCATCCGTTAGCTTAGCACGATGATCGTTTAGTTTGTTGCTATTGCTTTCTCCATAACTTATACATGTTCCTATGACTATGAGATCATGCAACTCCCGAATACCGGAGGAACACTTTGTGTGCTACCAAACGTCACAGCGTAACTGGGTGATTATAAAGGTGCTCCACAGGTGTCTCCGATGGTGTTTGTTGAGTTTGTTGGAAATATGCCCTAGAGGCAATAATAAATTAGTTATTATTATATTTCCTTGTTCATGATAATCGTTTATTATCCATGCTAGAATTGTATTGATAGGAAACTCAGATACATGTGTGGATACATAGACAACACCATGTCCCTAGTAAGCCTCTAGTTGACTAGCTCGTTGATCAATAGATGGTTACGGTTTCCTGACCATGGACATTGGATGTCATTGATAACGGGATCACATCATTAGGAGAATGATGTGATGGACAAAGACCCAATCCTAAGCCTAGCACAAGATCATGTAGTTCGTATGCTAAAGCTTTTCTAATGTCAAGTATCATTTCCTTAGACCATGAGATTGTGCAACTCCCGGATACCGTAGGAATACTTTGGTTGTGCTAAACGTCACAACGTAACTGGGTGGCTATAAAGGTACACTACAGGTATCTCCGAAAGTGTCTGTTGGGTTGGCACGAATCGAGACTGGGATTTGTCACTCCGTGTAAACGGAGAGGTATCTCTGGGCCCACTCGGTAGGACATCATCATAATGTGCACAATGTGATCAAGGAGTTGATCACGGGATGATGTGTTACGGAACGAGTAAAGAGACTTGCCGGTAACGAGATTGAACAAGGTATCGGATACCGATGATCGAATCTCGGGCAAGTACAATACCGCTAGACAAAGGGAATTGTATACGGGATTGATTGAATCCTCAACATCGTGGTTCATCCGATGAGAGCATTGTGGAACATGTGGGAGCCAATATGGGTATCCAGATCCCGCTGTTGGTTATTGACCGGAGAACGTATCGGTCATGTCTGCATGTCTCCCGAACCCGTAGGGTCTACACACTTAAGGTTCGGTGACGCTAGGGTTATAGAGATATTAGTATGCGGTAACCCGAAAGTTGTTCGAATTCCCGGATGAGATCCCGGACGTCACGAGGAGTTCCGGAATGGTCCGTAGGTAAAGAATTATATATAGGAAGTGCTATTTCGGCCATCGGGACAAGTTTCGGGGTCACTGGTATTGTACCGGGACCACCGGAAGGGTCCCGGGGGTCCATCGGGTGGGGCCACCTGCCCCGGGGGGCCACATGGGCTGTAGGGGTGTGCGCCTTGTCCTGTATGGGCCAAGGGCACCAGCCCCAAGAGGCCCATGCGCCAAGAGATGAGGAAAGGAAGAGTCCTAAAGGGGGGAGGCACCTCCTAGGTGCCTTGGGGAGGATGGACTCCTCCCTGGCCGCACCCTTCCTTGGAGGAAGGGCCAAGGCTGCGCCCCCCCCCCCCCCCCCCTTGGCCCTATATATAGTGGGGGAAGGGAGGGCAGCCGCAACTAAGCCCTGGCGCCTCCCTCTCCCTCCCATGACACATCTCCCTCCCCCCGCAGCGCTTGGCGAAGCCCTGTTGGAATCCCTCTACTTCCACCACCACGCCGTCGTGCTGCTAGATCTCCATCAACCTCTCCTCCCCCCCTTGCTGGATCAAGAAGGAGAAGACGTCGCTGCTCCGTACGTGTGTTGAACGCGGAGGTGCCATCCGTTCGGCGCTAGGATCATCGGTGATTTGGATCACGACGAGTACGACTCCATCAACCCCGTTCTCTTGAACGCTTCCGTGAGCGATCTACAAGGGTATGTAGATCCACTCCTCCCTCGTTGCTAGATGAGTCCATAGATAGATCTTGGTGACACGTAGGAAAATTTTGAATTTATGCTACGTTCCCCAACAGAGTTGGCATAGATCGAGATTATGATTTGTCAATCCGATTGTTGGAGAGGTATCTCTGGGCCCTCTCGGTAATGTACATCACTATAAGCCTTCCAAGCAATGTAGCTAATGAGTTAGTTACGGAATGTAGAATTACGGGACGAGTAAAGAGACTTGCCAGTAACGAGATTGAACTAGGTATTGAGATACTGACGATCGAATCTCGGGCAAGTAACATACCGATGACAAAGGGAACAACGTATGTTGTTATGCGGTTTGACCGATAAAGATCTTCGTAGAATATGTATGAGCCAATATGAGCATCCGGGTTCCGCTATTGGTTATTGACCGGAAACGTGTCTCGGTCATGTCTACATAGTTCTCGAACCTGTAGGGTCCGCACGCTTAACATTCAGTGACGATCGGTATTATGAGTTTATGTGTTTTGATGTACCGAAGATAGTTCGGAGTCTCGGATGTGATCACATACATGACGAGGAGTCTTGAAATGGTCGAGACATAAATATTGATATATTGGACAACTATATTCGAACACCGGATGAGTTCCGAGGGTCATCGGATATTTATCGGAGTGCCGGGGGTTATCGGAACCCCCAGGGGAACTAATGGGCCAACATGGGCCTTGTGGGAGAGAGAGAGGAGAGGGCCTAGGGCTGGCCCCACCCCCTTGGGAGTCTGAATTGGACAAGGAGGGGGCGGCGCCCCCTCTTTCCTCCCTCTTTCCTCTCCTTCCTTTCCCCTTCCCCCTTCCTAGTTGGATTAGGAAAAGGGGAATCCTACTCCTACTAGGAGGAGGGCTCCCCCTCTCCTTGGGGGAACTAATGGGGGGGTTATTGGAACCCCCGGGGGAACTAATGGGCCAACATGGGCCTTGTGGGAGAGAGAGGAGAGGGCCTAGGGCTGGCCCCACCCCCTTGGGAGTCTGAATTGGACAAGGAGGGGGCGACGCCCCCTCTTTCCTCCCTCTTTCCTCTCCTTCCTTTCCCCTTCCCCCTTCCTAGTTGGATTAGGAAAAGGGGAGTCCTACTCCTACTAGGAGGAGGACTCCCCCTCTCCTTGGCGTGCCCCTAGGCCGGCCGGCCTCCCCCTTGCTCCTTTATATACGGGGGCAGGGGGCACCCTAGAACACACAAGTTGATTGTTTCCAGCTGTGTGCGGTGCCCCCATCCACCATAATCCACCTCGGTCATATTGTAATGGTGCTTAGGCGAAGCCCTGTTCGGGTAGCATCATCATCACCATCATCACGCCGTCGTGCTGACGAAGCTCTCCCTCGAAGCTCTACTGGATCGTGAGTTCGTGGGACGTCACCGAGCCGAACATGTGCAGATCGCGGAGGTGCCGTACCTTCGGTGCTAGGATCGGTCGATCGTGAAGATGTACGACTACATCAACCGCGTTTTCATAACGCTTCCGCTTATGGTCTATGAGGTTACATGGACAACACTCTTCCCTCTCGTTGCTATGCATCACCATGATCTTGCGTGTGCGTCGGAATTTTTATGAAATTACTGTGTTCCCCAACAACTAGCAATAACCATTCTTACCTACGCAAAGCCACAACAATGATGATCAAGTTGCCTTTTAACCTTCTACAAGGACCGCCTTCGTCAAATTAGATTCGACTAAAGTAGGAGAGACATACACCCTCTAGGCACCTTATGCAAAACAAGTTGCATGCCAGTCGGTGGAATCGGTCTCATGTGCGAGGACATGTAAAGTTGGTCCGAGCCGCTTCATCCCACAATACCGCCGAATCCAAATAAGACAAGAAAGGTAAGAAATTTGAGCATCAACACCCACAACTTTTTGTATTCTACTCATGCATTTACATCTACACACATACCTAGCTCATGATGCCACTGATGGGGAACAAAGCATGAAAATCAAAAAAATTCCTACGAACACCCAAGATCTATCTAGGAGAAGCGTAGAAACAAGAGGAGAGAGTGTGTCTATGTACCCTCATAGACTACTAAGAGGAAGTGTATATCACGCGGTTTATGTACTCGTACTCGTCATGATCCAGTCGCGGTCCAAACCGATGAAGTACCGAACGGACGGCTTGTAGCGACCAGACCTCAAAGAGTCTGATCTCTGTGCTCCGGACTCATCCCTGGATCAGTAATGCTGACACCACACAGTACTCGGAGGATTTATAGCAGAGTAGAAATCACACACTTATTACATCGAGTGTCTCAAAAGAGAACTTATTACAATAAATATGGCTTAAGGCCATCTAATAACGATAACAGCGGAAGGCTTGGAAGATAAGTGAGTCCATCAACTCCAATGGCATCACTGAGTATAGAACCACGACCTAAAAACTCCTTAATCGTCGTCTGAAAAGTCTGCAACATTAACGTTGCAGCCCGAAACGGGTCAGCACATGGAATATGCTCGCAATGTAACACATAGATAGTAATGGAATGAAACAGCTATACTATATGCATATTTGGCTGGTGGAAAGCTCTATGGTTACAGTTTTGCGTAAAGCCAATTTTTCCCTACTTCAAAGGAATAGATTTATTTAACTATCATGGTAGTTGTTAAACATTGAGAATGGTTGACAGCATTCTCAATCCCAATTAAGCATCATCATTAAACATAACCCAACAAAATTAATTTAGAGTAACATGTTGAGATTCACATGATAATCCAGATGCTAGATACTCAAGATGTCCATAACCAGGGACACGGCTAACCATGATTAGTTTATTACACTCTACAGAGGTTTGCGCACTTTTCCCCACAAGACTCGATCGCCTCCGTTTGGTTTCTCGCACTACATGGTGTTTGAGAAGACGGATGACCGAGACATAGTCTTTCAGAAGCGCTAGCACCTTACGATCGGGTAGACCGTACCACCTACATCCCCTACATCTGCTAGTCTACCACTGTAAGAGTTCGCACAACTTAGTCAACTATGCTAGAGCCCATAATAGCTTGTGGCTGCACACGGAAGTTTCTAGTATGAATAGTCTCATGATCCCTTTGAGCCTGGGTGGCGGTCCAAAAGAAAACAAGCAAGTCCTGGAATACCCAGGTGCCTCAATCCACCCAGATGTGTGTTTAAGTTGCCACCTTAGATAAACCATTAATTAACAAAACTCACATCTGTCGTGGATATCACTCAACCAATCCACCTCTACTAGCGTAGCATGGCATAATAAGCAAACGTAGAAGTAACTCCCAAAGGTTTGATAATAAACAGGTAATAGGTTCTACCTCATCTACTTCCCATCCCAAAATTTAATTATATCCTAACCATGCAATGTGTGAGGATTGATCAAATGCAATAAAACTGGGTAGTAGGAAAGGTATGATCAAAGTGTTACTTGCCTTGCTGATGATCCGCGAAACCTAGAGATTCGAAGTAACAGGCGGCGCACTCCAGGTATTCTATCGCAGACAAACAAACAAGCATACAATAAGTACTCATCTAATGCACGGGTAAAACTCAAATAAGACAACTAACCATAAGGTTCAACTAAAGAACTCCGGTTGGCAAAAAGAATCAAATCGAACGAAGCAACAAAAGTCAAACGGCGAAACAAAACAACTTCGTTCTACTAATCTGGATCTAGGGCAAATTTTATAGTAGCAAAATCTTGTTTAAGTTGGTTAAATGGATAGAGGGTTTCGAGACGAAACTCTAGGCGCTTGAATCGCCCGATTCCGACAAACGAGCGAAAAGTTATACTAAAACGAAAATCGGATCAGGAATCGCGATCAGAAAAATCACGGATTTAATCCGAGAAAAAGAAAAAACGACGAACGCTCGATAAATTAAATAAACCGGAAAACCGATCTATTTAAAAAAAACGAAACTAAAAGAAACCGACGGAAAAACCGAATGGTTTTTCGAAAAAAAAATAAAATGGCGCAGATTTCGAGGCGGCGGCGAACCTCGGCGAGCGGGCGGCAGCGGCGGCGTCCGGCGAGGCGGCGCGGCGGCGGCGGGGTGGCGGCGAGGCGGCGCGGCGGGGCTGGGGCGGTGCTAGGGTTCGGCTGGGGCTGGGCCTCTCCCCGGCTTATAAAGGCTAGCCGGGCCGGAGTCCTAGTCGGACACGGCCCGTAGGTCGGTTCGATTTTTTTTTAAATAATTACGCATAGAAGAAAAAAATAAAAAGAAATACTAAACGGACTTCAAAAATTCCGAAATAAATTTTCACGGGCTTCTAAAATCAAGCCGCACAAGGTGAACATTTATTTGGGACCTAAATGCAATTTTGAAAAACGCACATTCTTCCTAAATTTAAATAAAACACCGAAAAACTCTGAAATAAAAACTTATTTGATTTTATTATTAATTCCTCAATATTTCTTTAT
Organism: Triticum urartu; assembly: GCF_003073215.2. Classification (NCBI taxonomy): domain Eukaryota; kingdom Viridiplantae; phylum Streptophyta; class Magnoliopsida; order Poales; family Poaceae; genus Triticum; species Triticum urartu. The sequence continues at coordinate 85,928,294 of NC_053025.1, read as the reverse complement.
TTTGGGAAAATCATTTTATTCCCTCTCTCATATTTTTGTAATATAAATAATTGATGATAAAATAAATAAAATCAAATGATCCTATTCTCAAAATTTGAGAAAACTCAAATATGAAAATAACGAAATCCCCAACTCTCTCCGTGGGTCATTGAGTTGCGTAGAATTTCTAGGATCAACCAAAATGCAAAATAAAATATGATATGCAATGATGATCTAATGTATAACATTCCAAATTGAAAATTTGGGATGTTACAAACCTACCCCCCTTAAGATGAATCTCGCCCTCGAGATTCGGGTTGGCTAGAAAATAGGTGAGGGTGGTCTTTGAGCAAATCTTCCTCTCGTTCCCAGGTGGCTTCATCCTCTGTGTGGTGGCTCCATTGAACCTTGCAAAACTTGATAACCTTGCTGCAGGTAACTCAGCTGGCAAACTCGAGAATCTTAACTGGTTTCTCCTTGTAGGTCAAATCGTTATCCAACTGAATGGTTTCCAATGGCGCTGTGTCTCTTAAAGGTATGTCAGCCATCTCCGCATGGCACTTCTTTAACTGAGAAACGTGGAACACATCATGAACTCCTGACAATCCTTCGGGCAATTCCAACTTGTAGGCCACTTCTCCCATACGCTCCAAAACTCGATATGGTCCTACAAATCATGGCGCTAACTTCCCTTTAACTCCAAAATGCTTTGTTCCCCGAAGTGGAGATACTCGAAGATAAGCTCTATCTCCGACTTCGTAAACTGTCTCCTTGCGTTTAGGATCTGCATAACTTTTCTGTCTGGACTGGGCTACCTTGAGCCTATCGCGAATCAACTTCACCTTCTGTTCAGACTCTTTAATCAAGTCAGGTCCAAACAACTGGTGGTATCCAACTTCGTCCCACGATAACGGTGTCCTGCACCTCCTTCCGTACAATGCTTCGAAAGGGGCCATCTTTAAACTGGTTTGGTAACTGTTGTTGTAAGAGAACTCTGCATATGGCAAATTATCGTCCCAACTAGATCCATAATCCAGCGCACAGGCTCTCAGCATATCCTCCAAAATCTGATTGACTCTCTCGGTCTGTCCATCTGTCTGTGGATGAAAAGCTGTACTGAATTCTAGCCTGGTACCCAAAGTTTCGTGCAACTGCTTCCAAAACTTTGAGGTAAACTGGGTTCCTCTATCTGATACGATACTCCTTGGAACTCCATGCAAACATACGATCCTGGTCATGTATATTTTTGCCAACTTAGCACTGGTGTAAGTGGTCTTTACTGGGATGAAATGAGCTACTTTCGTCAATCGATCAACTACAACCCAAATCGAGTCATAGCCTAAACGAGTCCTGGGTAATCCCGTGATAAAATCCATGCCTAGCTTATCCCACTTCCATTCGGGTATCGGCAATGGTTGTAACAATCCTGCTGGCTTCTGATGCTCTGTCTTTACTCTCTGACATACATCACAAACTGCTACATACTCCGCAATATCCTTCTTCATTCCGGTCCACCAGAAAATATCCTTCAGATCCAAGTACATCTTGGTATTTCCTGGGTGAATTGAATACGGTGAGTCGTGTGCCTCTTGCAGTATCAACTTCCTGATCTCCGGGTCATTGGGCACGTAAACGCGGTCTTCAAACCATAGGGTATCGTGCTCATCCTCACAAAATCCCTTAACTTTTTCTTTGCTAAGTTTCTCCTTAATGGAGGCAATCTCTTTGTCAGTCTTCTGAGCTTCTCTGATTCTATCCATCAAAGTTGACTGAATCTCCAATGCTGCTACATAGCCTCTCGGAACTATTTCCAGACATAGTTCACGAAGATTTTCTGCTAACTCCCTTGGTATTTCTCCCGTCATTAATGTATTGACGTGGCTCTTACGGCTTAATGTGTTAGCTACTACATTAGCCTTTCCGGGATGGTAATGCAATCTCATATCATAATCCTTGATGAGCTCCAACCATCTCCTTTGTCTGAGGTTTAACTCCTTCTGTGTGAAGATGTATTTCAAACTCTTATGATCCGTGTACACCTCACAATGATTTCCAATCAGAAAATGTCTCCATGTTTTCAATGCATGCACTACGGCTGCTAACTCCAAATCATGCGTGGCATAATTCAACTCATGAGGCTTCAGTTGTCTTGAGGCATATGAAACAACTCTCCCTTCCTGCATAAGCACTGCTCCAAGTCCTCGACGTGAAGCGTCGCAATACACCTCATAATCTTTGGTCTGGTCTGGCAAAATCAACACTGGTGAGGTAACCAAGCGTTTCTTCAACTCCTGGAAACTAGCCTCACATTCCTCCGTCCATATGAACTTGGTATCTTTCTTTAAAAACTCAGTCATAGGCTTCGCAATCTTTGAGAAATTCTCAATAAATCTCCGGTAGTATCCTGCGAGTCCAAGAAAACTCCGGATCTCTCCAACTGTTGTTGGGGCTTCCCACTTGGTCACGGTATCAACTTTAGTGGGATCAACTGCTATACCTTCTCCAGATATAACGTGTCCGAGGAATCCTACTTCTTTCAACCAAAACTCACATTTGCTGAACTTGGCATATAATTGATGTTCTCTGAGCTTTCCAAGTACTAGTCGCAAATGTTCCTTATGCTCCTCTTCATTCTTCGAGTAAACTAGGATACCATCAATGAACACCATGACGAACTTATCCAAAAACTCCATAAATACTTTGTTCATCATGTTCATAAAATAGGCAGGTGCGTTAGTCAGACCAAATGACATAACGGTATACTCGTACAGCCCATACCTGGTGGTAAAAGCTGTCTTAGGTATATCCTGTTCTCGAATCTTCAACTGGTGGTATCCTGATCGCAGATCGATCTTGGAAAATACCTTAGCTCCTTGCAATCGATCAAACAGATCATTGATCATTGGTAGTGGGTACTTGTTCTTGATCATTACTTCATTCAATCCTCGATAATCAACAACCATCCTTAACGATCCATCCTTCTTCTCCACTAGAAGTACTGGCGATCCCCAAGGTGAAGAACTTGGGCGGATATATCCCTTATCCAGTAACTCCTTAATCTGCTTCTTAATTTCCACCAAATCCTTTGCTGGCATCCTATATGGTCTCTTTGATATTGGCCATGTGCCTGGCAATAGCTCAATCAAAAAGTCAATATCTCTATCCGGTGGCATGCCTGGCAACTCCTCTGGAAATACTTCAGGGAAATCCCTTACCACTGGTACTTCCTCCTGCACAACTCCTGTTAGGCAATTTACTTGAGTCCTCTTTGGCACATGCCAGGATACATACTTGATCCTTCTCCCTTCTGGGGTGGTAAGCAAAATTGACTTACTAGCACATTCAATATTCCCTTCATACTTTGATAACCAATCCATGCCTAATATCACATCCAATCCTTGGGATTCCAATACTATTAGGTCTGAGGGAAAAACATAGTTACCAATCCTTAATGGTAACCGATCACACCATAGACTAGCCGCATACTCTGCTCCAGGCGAGGTTACTAACATGGGTGACCTAAGGGCTTGGGTTGATAGGTTATACTTATCCACAAATCCCCTTGAGATGTATGAATGCGATGCACCAGTATCAAAAAGAACGAGTGCAGTAAATGACTTAACCAAAAACTTACCTATTACTGCATCGGGCTGAGCTTCAACCTCCTCCACGCTAACATGGTTCACCTGTCCCCTGTTGAAAGGGTTTGGCTTCTTCCTAGAACTTCCATTGCCATTTTGGCCTTCAGGACATTCATTGGCATAATGTCCGGTCTTCTGACACTTAAAGCAAGTGACTTGACTCAGGTCTTTCTTGGCTGGGGTTGATGGGTTGGTGCGGTTCTGGCCGTTGCTTCCTCCATTGCCATTACCATTATTGGTGCCATTGTGATTGTGCGAGCTACCTCCTCCATGGGTATGCTGAAAATGTCCTCCCGGTCTAGGGGTAAAACGTGGCTTATGCTGAGCTCCTGAATTGTACTTCCCTTGTCCATACTTCCTCTTGCGATTCTCAATTTGTTGTTGCTTCCCTTCAATCATAAGAGCATGATCTACCAACTCCTGGTAGTTGTTGAAGGTTGCTACCATCAACTGCATGCTCAACTCATTATTCAGTCCTTCCAGAAACTTCTCCTGCTTAGCTGCATCCGTAGCGACGTCATCTGGGGTATATCGTGCTAACTTACTAAAGTCCTCCACATGCTGGCCAACTGTCCGTCCTCCTTGGCGCAAGTTGCGAAACTCACGCTTCTTCATGGCCATAGCTCCTGCTGAAACATGTGTAGTACGAAAAGCCTGTTGAAACTGGTCCCATGTGACGGTGTCGACTGGGAAAGTGGCTGTGAAATTCTCCCACCATGATGATGCGGGTCCTTCTAGCTGATGTGCAGCAAACTTCACCTTCTCCATATCTGTGCATCCTGTTGTGGTTAACTCCCTAGCTGTCTTGCGGAGCCAATCATCTGCTACTATCGGCTCGGTGCTACTAGAAAACACCGGCGGATTTAGCCTAAGAAAACGGGCTAAGTGATCAACAGGTGGTGGTGGTGGTGGTGGGTTGTTGTTGTTGTTCCCCTGATTCTGATTCTGGACTAGCAACTGCATCAATGTGTTCTGCTGCTGGATCAACTGGGTGAGCTCCGGTGGAAAGGAAAATCCGGGGTCACGTCTCGGAGGCATCTGAGGGGTTTAGAAAAGATGAGATGTAAGAATAGAGGGGGTCTAAAGAGAAAACACTACCCATATGCACATGAGGCAAAAGCAAACAATTCACTTCATTCAATCAAACAAGGGCATACAATCGATCTATCTATCGCAGAAGTGCTCGGACTACTATATTTACATGGTGGACTACTACTACTGATGAGGTGGTCTACTAGAAATATTCTTCGATTGCAGACTCCATGATATCTGCTACAGCTTCATCAATATAGTCATCATCGCTACTATCTGGATCCGAATCGGTGCCGCCGATGATGATGTAGTCTTCCGAGCTAATCTCCTTGGGTTCTTCGTCTTCCTCTACTGGCGTAGGGCTTCCCATAAATATTCCAATCTTCTTGATCAGGTCGTCATTCTTCTCCACCAATACTTCAATTTCCTCTTCATAATCTTCACGTGTAGCCTTGAGTTCTTCCTCCAGTTCCTTGATTCTAGTCTTAGCCTTCTTCAGATCTATCATGTCGGTGCACATCTGGTTCTCCTGTCGTCGAATGTGCTGGTTTAGCTCCTGGATAAAAGCTGCGATTGATCTAACCTTCCTGGTGCTGATCATCTCCCAGTGTTCATCTCGGCGCCCACAAATCTGGTAGATAGTATCCTTGAGATCCTTGCGGTAGACTTCTCCAATGCGTCCCATGGCGATGTGAGCTGCCATGCTCTTTCCTAGACTCCAAGTTGGTGCATCAAAAAAAACTCTATGGGCTTAGTGACGGCATGAACGTCCTTCCTGGAACTTGAACTTGAATCATCCAGCGCTCTTCTTCAGGTAAAGTGGCGTTGTAGGTTCCTGTGAAGCTTGGTACTCCTATGTTTAGGTATCTAGTGACTTCCTTCAAGTGACGTCCAAAGGGTGTATCTTCATCCGGTTGCGTGAACTTGTTCCTTGCATCCGCCATCCTAAAAGAGTAGAAAAGATGAGAAGTCAGAAGAGAAGAGAGTGGATAGTGATCTAGGTCTTTTAGCTTAGTGGTCGTGTCCTACAGTCAGCGTGTGCTCTGATACCATCTCTGTAGCGACCAGACCTCAAACAGTCTGATCTCTATGCTCCGGTGTCATCCCTGGATTAGTAATGCTGACACCACACAGTATTCGGAGGATTTATAGCAGAGTCGCAATCACACACTTATTACATCGAGTGTCTCAAAAGAGAACTTATTACAATAAATATGGCTTAAGGCCATCTAATAACGATAACAGCGTAAGGCTTGGAAGATAAGTAAGTCCATCAACTCCAACGACATCACTGAGTATAGAACCACGACCTAAAAACTCCTTAATCGTCGTCTGAAAAGTCTGCAACATTAACGTTGCAGCCCGAAACGGGTCAGCACATGGAATATGCTCGCAATGTAACACATAGATAGTAATGGAATGAAACAGCTATACTATATGCATATTTGGCTGGTGGAAAGCTCTATGGTTACAGTTTTGCGTAAAGCCAATTTTTCCCTACTTCAAAGGAATAGATTTATTTAACTATCATGGTAGTTGTTAAACATTGAGAATGGTTGACAGCATTCTCAATCCCAATTAAGCATCATCATTAAACATAACCCAACAAAATTAATTTAGAGTAACATGTTGAGATTCACATGATAATCCAGGTACTAGATACTCAAGATGTCCATAAGCGGGGACACGGCTAACCATGATTAGTTTATTACACTCTGCAGAGGTTTGCGCACTTTTCCCCACAAGACTCGATCGCCTCCGTTTGGTTTCTCGCACTACATGGTGTTTGAGAATACGGATGACCGAGACATAGTCTTTCAGAAGCGCTAGCACCTTACGATCGGATAGACTGTACCACCTACATCCCCTACATCTGCTAGTCTACCACTGTAAGAGTTCGCACAACTTAGTCAACTATGCTAGAGCCCATAATAGCTTGTGGCTGCACACGGAAGTTTCTAGTATGAATAGTCTCATGATCCCTTTGAGCCTGGGTGGCGATCCAAAAGAAAACAGGCAAGTCCTGGAATACCCAGGTGCCTCAATCCACCCAGATGTGTGTTTAAGTTGCCACCTTAGATAAACCATTAATTAACAAAACTCACATCTGTCGTGGATATCACTCACCCAATCCACGTCTACTAGCGTAGCATGGCATAATAAGCAAACGTAGAAGTAACTCCCAAAGGTTTGATAATAAACAAGTAATAGGTTCTACCTCATCTGCTTCTCATCCCATAATTTAATTAGATCCTAACCATGCAATGTGTGAGAATTGATCAAATGCAATAAAACTGGGTAGTAGAAAAGGTATGATCAAAGTGTTACTTGCCTTGCTGATGATCCGCGAAACCTAGAGATTTGAAGTAACAGGCGGCGCACTCCGGGTATTCTATCACAGACAAAAAAACAAGCATACAATAAGTACTCATCTAATGCACGGGTAAAACTCAAATAAGACAACTAACCAGAAGGTTCAACTTAAGAACTCCGGTTGGCAAAAAGAATCAAATCGAACGAAGCAACGAAAGTCAAACGGCGAAAGAAAACAACTTCATTCTACTAATCTGGATCTAGGGCAAATTTTAAAGTAGCAAAATCTTGTTTAAGTTGGTTAAACGGATAGAGGGTTTCGAGACGAAACTCTAGGCGCTTGAATCGCCTGATTCCGACAAACGAGCGAAAAATTATACTAAAACGAAAATCGGATCAGGAATCGCGATCAGAAAAATCACGGATTTAATCCGAGAAAAAGAAAAAACGACGAACGCTCGCTAAGTTAAATAAACCAGAAAACTGATCTATTTTAAAAAACCAAAACTAAAAAAACCGACGGAAAAACCGAAAGGTTTTTCGAAAAAAAATTAAAAAAAACCGGCGCGGATTTCGAGGCGGCGGCGAACCTCGGTGAGCGGGCGGCGGCGGCGGCGTCCGGTGGCGGCGGCGGCGAGGCGGCGCGGCGGCGGCGGGGCGGCGGGGCTGGGGCGGCGCTAGGGTTCGGCTGGGGCTGGGGCTGGGCCTCTCCCCGGCTTATAAAGGCTAGCCGGGCCGGAGTCCTAGTCGGACACGGCCCGTAGGTCGGTTCGATTTTTTTTAAAATAATTACGCGCAGAAGAAAAAAATAAAAAGAAATACTAAACGGACTCCAAAAATTCCGAAATAAATTTTCACGGGCTTATAAAATCAAGCCGCACAAGGTGAACATTTATTTGGGACCTAAATGCAATTTTGAAAAACGCACATTTTTCCTAAATTCAAATAAAACTCCGAAATAAAAACTTATTTGATTTTATTATTAATTCCTCAATATTTCTTTATTTTGGGAAAGTCGTTTTATTCCCTCTCTCATATTTTTGTAATAGAAATAATTGATGATAAAATAAATAAAATCAAATGATCCTATTCTCAAAATTTGAGAAAACTCAAATATGAAAATAACGAAATTCCCAACTCTCTTCGTGGGTCATTGAGTTGCGTAGAATTTCTAGGATCAACCAAAATGCAAAATAAAATTTGATATGCAATGATGATCTAATGTATAACATTCCAAATTGAAAATTTGGGATGTTACACGGCTCCTCCGCGTTCAGCACATGTACGGCTCGATAACGTCTACTCCTCCTTGATCCAGCAAGCGGTGGAGGAGAAGTAGATGGGATCTCCAGCGGCACGACGGCGGGGACGGTGATGGTGGTGGAGTAATTCCGGCAGGGCTACGCCCAGGGCTACCGAAACAACGAAGATGGAGGAGTTATGAAGTAACGAGAGAGAGAGAGGGGGGGGCAAGGGCTTGTTTGTCTTCTTGGGGGATCCCCTCCCCTCTATATATAGGTGGAGGGGCGTGCTGGCCAGCCCTCGAAGCCCTAGGGGCACACCAAGGGGGAGGAGTTGGACTCCTAGTCCAATTCCCTCCTTTTCCATATACAGGTCGACTTTTCACCACTCCCAAGCCACATGGGCCTTGTGGGACTTGTGCGCCTAGCCCATAAGGCCACGTTGCCTCCCCTCAACCCATGCTAGCCCTTGGGACGTGGTGGAACCCTTGGTGGACTTCCGGACTCGTCCGGAACTTTCCGGGACCTTATGGAAGCTTCCCGGTACAATACCGAAAAAACTAAAACTTTTTCCGGAACCCTGAAAACAACTTTCCGTATATAAATCTTTACGTTCGTACCATTCTGGAGCTCCTCATGACATCCGGTTCTCATCCGGGATTCCAGAAAACATTCAGTCACCAACATGCATATCCCAATATTACTCTAACATCACCGAACATTAAGCGTGCAGACTCTACGTGTCCGAGAATCATGTAGACATGACCGAGACACCTCTCCGGTCAATAACCAATAGCGGGACCTGGATGCCCATATTGGTTCCTACATATTCCATGAAGATCTTTTATCGGTTGAACCACGATGTCAAGGATTCGGTTAATCCCGTATGCAATTCCCTTTGTCTGGCGATATGTTACTTGCCCGAGTTCGATCGCCGGTATCTCCATACCTAGTTCAATCTCGTTACCGGCAAGTCTCTTTACTCGTTCCGTAATACAAGATATCGTGACTAACTCTTTAGACACATTGTTGCAAGCTCTTTACGATGTTGTATTACTGAGAGGGCCCAGAGATATCTCTCCGCCACACGGAGTTACAAGTCCCAGTCTCGATCCATGCCAACCCAACAGACACCTTCAGAGATACCTGTAGAGCATATTTATGATCACCCAATTACGAAGTGACATTTGATAGCACACAAGGTATTCCTCTGGTATCCGGGAGTTGCATGATCTCATGGTCTTAGGAATGGATACTTGACATGAAGAAAACTATAGCAATAAACTCAAGTGATACGATCGAATGCTAAGCTTACGGTTGGGTCTTGTCCATCACATCATTCTCCTAATGATGTGATCCTGTTATCAAATGAAAACCCATGTCTATGGTTAGGAAACCTTAACCATCTTTGATCAACGAGCTAGTCTAGTAGAGGCTCACTAGGGACATAGTATTTGTTTATGTATTCACACATGTATTTAAGTTTCTGGTCAATACAATTCTAGCATGAATAATAAACCTTTATCATGAACAAGGAAATATGATAATAACCAATTTATCATTGCCAATAGGGCATATTTCCAACACATGACTGGTATAGATGACTATAAATCTTAATCGGGCTACGTTTTCACACTCAATGGTGGTGTGGTGTGCTGGAAGAGTTCTAACCAAGACACTATTGCGGATTCTATGACGAAATCAGAATATATTGCATAGAAGCTTCGAAGGAGGCAGTTTGAATCACGAAGTTTTTTGAAGAACTAGGTATGGTTCCAAGCGCGATGAACCTCATGAAGCTCTATTGTGACAAGAGCGGCATGGTGGCTCAAGCAAAGGAGCCAAGGTCCCACCAGAAATCCAAACATATTGAACGCAAGTACCACATTATCCGACATCATGTAGAAAATAGTTTTTAGGAGCAATGGACAGTGGGGAGCCTCCCACTGACTTTTTTATTTATAAAAGAAGAAGTATCAACAACAATTACAAGGAGGTGTGCGGGGAGGAGGGGTAGAATTAGAGGTGTAGGGGGAGGGGAGAGGTGGCAGTCACTAGTCAGCCAAAACACTAAGTACAAAGTTATACAAAGACCCAATAAAAGATTGGATGAAGGGGACAAGCTTGCGGTTGGCTTTGTGAACCAGCAGCCGAACGTCTTCCTTAAACCGGAAAAAATAGTTTTGTGGAAGTACTAAAGATTCACACGGATATGAATGTATCAGACTCGATGACTGAAGCCTCTACCATGAGAAAAATAGGATCGACACCGAATTGCCAGTGGTATAAAGGAAGTTATGTAAACTAGATTATTGACTCTAGTGCATGTGGAAGACTGTTGAAAGTATGCCCCAAAGGAAATAATATCTGAGTATTATTTATTTCCAAGTTTATAGTTAATGTTTATATTCTATGTTATAACTACTATGGTTTTCAAACCTGCGATAACCAACAGGTTCAGAGGAAAACTTATGTGCACATATAGAGTTATAAACGGTAAAACAAGATTCCTAGTCTTGCCTCTAGGACTTGCTCAAGTATTGTATGGTGGTTCTTTTTTCCTAATCATGGGCATGACTATAATGCCAACAACATTGAGAGCACGATGTTGGTAGAACACTTGTGTTGAATTGACCCAAGTTATATGTTATACTGAGAGATGGAATTTTCGCAACTCTATAGTTCATAACACGGGCAGTTGACATATGCATAATTCCTTAGACCATTAGAGTACCGAGTTATTCCATACCGGACGATGCACTTTGGGGTTGTTCTGACGTCAACTGTAATAGTGTGATCATAACGGCAACTTATAGGTTCATCGGAAATGTACGTTGAGGGGCTACATAGACTGAGATTTGCTCCTTCAACGATGGAAAGATATTCTTAGGGTCCTCTCGATATGATGACATCTATTATCGTCTGGCCCGACACACCATGAGCTTGATCACGGGGCTGCCAGACATCCAGTCTATTCGTAACACATGTCCAAAGTGGCTTTTTGATGTGCTTGATCACGGGAATTGCTTTATCCTTGAAGTGGAGCACGCTTTCGTTTACCCTTGAGATAGACGGTGACGAGGCTGCCGTGATGATTGCCAATCCTTCAGAAAACACATCGCAACATGACGCCATCATCCAAGAGATTGCTGCCATGATGAGAAGAGGTAGAGAGGTAATAGTGATGAAAGCTATTATGACGGGGTGTAACCATGTTAGCCAGCACTACTTAGCTCAGGTGGTTAGACGTAGGATAAAGACGAATGTATGATTACAGTCGCGAACCGGGTTGTGAACTTGTGTGAACTGCGGAACTGGACTGCCACGATCCAGATTAACTAACATACAGCAAAAAAATGCTTTGGATGGTTAGAGGGACTATGATATTCTTAACCCAGATTCAAGTCCTGGTGCTTGTATTTATTCTTAGATTTATTTCAGGATTTCTGGCAATGCACATTCAATGAAAGGAGACGTTTCCGTCGACGAGGTGCGCAGGTGTGACCTAGCTCCTGTCCCAGCCGCCACCGGCTGCCCCTTTCGTCGCTTCCCCAACCAGACGCTTATTCACCTCTACCCCAAAAAATATATAGGACTCTGCAGTCAACTCAATTCATTTATTTTCTCGTTTTATTAGTGTTGAATCAGGCTTGCTCGCAAGATCCTCCTAGTTGGGACAGAGAGACGTCGATGAAGCGGCGTTGTGTTAATCTGGTGACGCGGAATTGGGAGAATGGGATTTACGCACTGCGCCGCCTCAATCCCGACGTGCATCTCTTCTACCAGTCAAAAAATGACGCAAAAGAAGTAACAGAGATCAACGCGATGGATTCTGCAGCATCAGCAGCAGATGATAGCAACAAAACGAAGAGATCTTCCTGTCCAAGGATGCGTAGCCTGCGGCGGCTGCCTAGACCAATCGCCAGATTCGATCCGTCGCCGGCCGGCCTGTGGATCAATGACGGCCTGGAGTGGTTCGAGCTCCTGGGCCCCCGCCGCAGCGAAAGCAGGGTCGTCAACGCCAACGTGGCCGGCGACACTGTGCTATACGACGCCGACGAGGGCATCATCTTCAACCTGCCTTCGCTCCACGAGCCCAAGGGAAGCAACCCCGTCTGCCTCTCAATCACCCACCCCGACGCCGAGGAAGACGCTCTCTACGTCATGGACCGCTATCCCGGCCGGGCGAGCACGGGCGGCCCCGGCATGCCCTCCTGCTTCGAGGTGCTCGAGTACAGGCCCAGCTCCAGATATCTGGACGACAGCATGAAGGGGTGGGGTTGGCGGGCTCTCCCGCCGCCGCCCTTCATCCACGAGCACGGGTACGAGCCCACCAGGATCACGTCATACGCCGCCGTCGGGGACGGGACTACCTTGTGCATCTCGTCGGACAGGAACGGCATCGGCACCTACTGCTTTGACACGGTGGAGGCGGATCCTCTAACTTAGAAAAGCAAAGTTACGGTGCTACAGTGTAATCATAGTGTAAAATGAAGAAGGAATGTTAGAAACGTTTAGCGGATTATTTACTATTGATATTTACTGTAGATATAAATACAGTTTTACTATTTTTCAGTCATCTGTTTTTAAATTCGTCTCAGGTCGTTTTTCTGTCCGTCCGATCCACGCGAATCTCCGCGCGTCGTACGTCCTCAGTCTCGCGTGAACCAGGTCGATGTGTCGTGGATTTTTTTGTTGTTGTTGGGCTTTCGGGTTCACTGGTTTTCCGCCCTCAGTCTCGCATAAGTGTTTTTTGAATTTTCTATTCAGTCGGTGGGGCGAAGGGCGGCGGCCTTTGTCCTAGCCGGGGAGGGGATTGGAAGGGGTTGGCCGAGGCGGGCGGAGACGGCGGAGGGAAGGGGCATCCTCACCGGTGATTAGCGGTTGGTCAGCCAAGCGGAGATGGAGCGTGGGGCTTGATTGTTGGAGGCGTGCGTCACAGAGATGGCCGCGGGCTGGAGAGGAACTCAGCGGAGCTCCCCGTCATGCTCGTCGCCAACAAGCACCCATGCTGGGGGAGGTAGTATTTGCCGGCGTCGGTGGGGCGCAAGGTATACTTCTGTCTCCCTGTTGTCCTAGGTTTGTCCAATTTTTTGTTTGTTCTATCTGATCTGCCTCTTTCTGTGTTTGATTTAGTTCATCGTCGTGGTCGCCAGGCATAGAGCCATGTCGCAGGGGTTGTTCAATTAGCTGGTTTTTGGGTAGGAACGTTTTGCGATAGCTTAGTTCACATCTGCGATTTTGAGTGGTTCATGAGAAACGATCCTAAATATTTTGCAGCCACCTATGCGTGTGTCAGTCAATCCCCAAATTTCATCGCCAAGTCCGGCTCGTTGTTTTTCTAGATCTAGATCTCCGGTTCAAAGAAGTATTGAGTGTCAATTTCACCACTAAACAAAACATTCCACTAAGGGCATCTTCAACAGTTTGTATGTTAGTTTGTTGGTAAAATATTCCATGTCATCAACCAACACCTTAATATACAGCAACTCCAATGGATTGTATGTAGTTTGCCGAATAGGATGTGAAATAACAAATAAGGTGCTCTCTCATTCTACATTGGAGCTTGTGCAAAGGGTGTTGGTTCATGTATATACAATATTTCTCTCTTCCCTCATTTATTGTATGACACATCATCAAAAATCATATGTGGCAAAATCTACCAACAACTATCTTACAACCATTGAAGATGCCCTAAATTGACTACGAAGTGTTGGATGTAGATCTGCGGTTCGGCTCCTCTGCATCTTTTAAAAACTGCACAGGTGTTGCATGTGTGGAAGTAGGTATTTGAGTTTTTTAGGCATTTGCTGATGATTTTATTTTTTTGTGGGAGGGTCTATGCAATGTTCAGTAATGGTTCAGGCGGCATTTTCGTCTGCTTTCTGTTGATGTAAGCATGGACGAAGGAATGTTCTGAATCCTATTTTCTTCGGTAGCATCTTCCATGATGAAAACATGTTACATGCGCACAATCTATATTTTCTGTACTTATCATTTTTCAGTTTAGTGAATGAGAGCTAGCTTTTGGTACTAGATTATTCAGTTTTTTTTACCATGTTCTATACATTATTCAGCTTAAATATTTCCTTCATTATGGAGATGGTTTTGCTTCTCACGCCCGATTTTCGTGAGCAAGCTCACGGTTATTTTATGGCGTGATTTATTCACGCTAAAACAGACAAATCTGAATTTTCCCCGTTACCTGTTATGTATTGGCTATTATAATTTTTCAGTATGCTTTTTGTAGGTTTAGGCCTTTTTCCTGCATGAACACTGGTTGCTTTTCGGTGTAGGTTTCTTTTTTGCTGTAGTGCAGGTTCATGGGTGTTCATTTTTCAGTAGACAACGATTTTTCTTTCATTGCAGTGCCTCCAATTAAGGTGTGTTCGAAGTCAATTTTTTCAGGGGTCAGCCTAACAGTAAAAAAACCAGAGCACCCCTAAATTAGTTTCTTTGAACACACGCGAAGAAATCAACATCTACCAGGAGACGGGTCGGCTAGGTTGCGCGCCAGTTGTGAAAGATCGATGTGTCTCAAAGGCGAAAGGGCCTACTTTTTTGTTTAGTTCTTCTGGCAATGGCTATCGTTTAAAATGAATTTCAACTGCTGCAAACTTCACTTCATATTTTTTAACTACAATGCCTGAAAATCACTTATCCAATCAGGGAGGTTAGACAAATTGTCAGGCTATAGTAGGATTCAATAGCTCGACAGTCAAACTGTCACCTCCACTCTGCGCCATATAGTGGTCAGGGTCCCTATTGTCCTGTTGGAATTGCTTCATTCCTCTGTTTGCATACCTTGCCCATTACATCTCTTCTTCATCCTGTCATCAGTAACTATTTCATATATATTTTCAGTCATCTTTCTTCAGTCTTTAGTAATTGTTTATTTATTCAGATTTCTTTTCTCTGTCTTCAATCCTTCACTTTTCAGTGTTTCTTGAGTCACCTTACTATTCAACCACCTTTTTTGTCTTGTTTATTCAGCCCTCTTTTCTCTCTATCTCTAGTTCTTCAGTTTTCTGTGTCTTTAGAATCTTTGTTTTCAGTGTTTTTGTAGTCTAGTCTTCCGTTTTCAGTACCTTTCTATAATTTTGTTCCAACCATTGGTGTTTTGTTCCTCAGTTTGTAAGCTTGCCTTTTCAGTCTTATGTTAGTTTTGGTAATAGTATCAGTCCTCATTTTTATCATATTTAGTTATCATTTGCATCTTTATTCACTCCTCTCTCTCATGAGTCTTGTCTTTTAGTAGATGATTATTTCTGTTTTGAACCTTATGTTCCTGTAAGTCCTATGTTTTTAGTTTTCGGTTTTCAGTTTTTTGCACTGGTTTTTTTGCTAGATTATTTTTAGTTTTTAGTCATCAGTACTCTAAAGTATCAGTTTTAGTTATCTTCAACTATATATTAAGTGATTAGTTGTGACGCCCGGGTAATTAGCTACAGTAATCCTCACTAATGATGCCACGTCACCTCTGTCACTGTACTTAATCTCGGGTTAAATCAAAACGGTTTCGAAATTCAATTCAAAATTATGATGGTAATAAAAGTTTTCAAAAAAATTAATCAAACTAAAATGTTTGGGGGTTGTCAAATATTACAAGGTTAGTTATGGTGGGGTGCACACATTTTTATAAAGTGTCTGAATATTTTAAAATGAAATAAGACAAGAGAGAAAATACAAAAGAGAAAAACTAAAACCTAAGCTAACAGAAAAAAAAAGAGGGAACCCCCCCTCCCACGGCCCACTGGCCCAACTGGTCGGCCAGCCCGCCAGGCCCACCCGGCCACCCCCCACTCTCTCCATAACCCCCTGGAGGCCGAAACCTAACCCGTAACCCCCCACCGACACCTACCACTCCCCCTCCCCTCGTCCGGATCTGGATCGGGGATCCCGATCCCCTCGCCCCACTTCCCCGCGCGCCCGCGCCGCCTGGAACCGCCTGACGCCGCCCGACCCCCCCCGGACCCCCCCCCCTCGCCGGCCTGCATCCTCCTCGCCGGACCGTCCCCATCTCTCCACCCCGAGCCCCATTGCCCCGATCCCTACACCCCTCGGTGAGCCCCGCCGCCGCGCTAGTCTCTGCCGCCCCCCTGCTACTCTGCCGCTGCCGCGCGACCTCGCCTACGCCGTGGCCGTGGCGCCGCCTCTCCTCCTCTCTGCCCTCTACACGCGCCGTCAGTGAGCCCTGCTGGCTCGCGCCCACGGCGGCCTCGCCTCACGCCCGAACCACCTCGCCGCCGTCGAGCCCGTGGCGCTCGACTCCGGCCACCACAGCCTTCGCAGCCACCCCCATTCGCTCCGCCGTCGTCCTGCCGTTCGAATGCGACCGGTCCCGCCCATTTTGGTGGCCTGCAGACGAATCCCGCCACTCACCCGAGCCCCGACGTCCGCCTCTCTGCTCGCCGGCGACAGCTCGGCGACCTCGGGACGAACCACCACCACCACTAGATGCGCGTCTTCGCACTTGTTCGAACGGGCCCAGGCACGCGCGGATCCGTGCCCTGAGCACAAATTCCGGCGAACTCCGGCGGGTCGGCGCCGTGCTTTTGGTCGCCGGCGGCGAGAGCCGGCCCTGCTGACCTGGCACCGCGGGTCCCACCACCTGGGCCACTGACTGGTGGGCCCAGGGCCCCCTGTTGACCTGTTGACTGGGTCAACTGCTGACTGGGCCGCCCCTATCTCACTGACCTATAGGCCCCACTTCAATAAACAAAATAAAATAAAAATGAATTAATAAAATTAATAATTAATTAGTTAATTAATTGGTGAACTAATTAAGTTAATTAATCTTGTTTAACTAATCTAATTAAGTAGATAGTTTAATTAAACCCTAGTTAGACTAATCAGTCAATGGACGAATGGGACCCACAAGTCAGGTTGACCAGGTCAACCGCTGACGTCATGCTGACGTCATGTGATGCAGCAAACACTATTCTGGATAATGTTGATTTAATTAATTAAATAAATCCTAAAAATGATTTAATCTTTAGAAAATCATATCTTTTAATCCGTAACTCGGATTAAATATTTTCAACATGAAAGTTGCTCAGAACGACGAGACGAATTCGGATACGCAGTCCGTTCGTCCGCCACACACCCCTAACCTATCGAACCCGCAACTTTCCCCCTCCGGCTCCTCTGCCCGAAATCACGAAACACGGGAATACTTTCCCGGATGTTTCCCCCCTTAACCGGTACCACCTCATACCACGTTAGGGCACGCATAGCATCGTTACTTGTCGTGTCATGTTCACTATGCATATGCTTGCATTATTATTTATTGTTTCTTCCCCCTTTCTCTCTCTACACCGAGACGACGCCGCTGCTACCCCGTACGACTTACGGTGTTTGACGACCCCTCTCTCTTGCCAGAGCAACCAGGCAAGCCCCCCCCTTTGATCACCAGATATCGCCTACTCTTCTCTATACTTGCTTGCATTAGCGTAGTGTAGCATGTTACTGCTTTGTTATTCCTATACTGCTGCATAGCTGTCCTTGCTACTTACTGTTGTTCCTTTAGCCTGCTATCCTACTGCTTAGTATAGATGCTAGGTGTTCCATCAGTGGCCCTACACTCTTTCCGTTCTGCCATGCTATACTACTGGGCCCGTGATCACTTCGGAGGTGATCACGGGCAATATATATACTACTTTTATACATTACTGTGATACTGTTCGGAATGGGGCTGAAGGGGCAGGTGCTCCATCCCGGTAGAGGTGGGCCTGGGTTCCCGACGGCCCCCGACTGTTACTTTGTGGCGGAGCGACAGGGCAGGTTCAGACCACCTAGGAGAGAGGTGGGCCTGGCCCTGGTCGGCGTTCGCGGATACTTAACACGCTTAACGAGATCTGGGTATTTGATCTGAGTCTGGCCATTTGGTCTATACGCACTAACCATCTACGCGGAGTAGTTATGGGTATCCCGGCGTCGTGGTATCAGCCGAAGCCTTCGTGACGTCAGCGACTGAGTGGCGCGCGCCGGATTGGACTGGAACGCCACTAGGCTAGGTCTGCTTTCGGCCGCGTACGCAACGTGCAGGTGTGCTAAGGGCGATGGGCCCAGACCCCTGTGCGCATAGGTTTAGACCGGCGTGCTGACCTCTCTGTTGTGCCTAGGTGGGGCTGCGACGTGTTGATCTTCCGAGGCCGGGCATGACCCAGGAAAGTGTGTCCGGCCAAATGGGATCGAGCGTGTTGGGGTATATGTGGTGCACCCCTGCAGGGAAGTTAATCTATTCGAATAGCCGTGATCTTCGGTAACAGGACGACTTGGAGTTGTACCTTGACCTTATGACAACTAGAACCGGATACTTAATAAAACACACCCTTCCAAGTGCCAGATACAACCGGTGGTCGCTCTCTCACAGGGCGACGAGGGGAGGATCATCGGTTAGGATTATGCTATGACGATGCTGCTTGGAGGACTTCAGTCTACTCTCTTCTACATGCTGCAAGACGGAGGCTGCCAGAAGCGTAGTCTTCGAAAGGATTAGTTATCCCCCTCTTATTCTGGCATTCTGCAGTTCAGTCCACATATGATACCCTTATTCTTACTCCATTTGATACCCATGCATATGTAGTGTAGCTTCTTGCTTGCGAGTACTTTGGATGAGTACTCACGGTTGCTTTCTCCTTCTTTTCCCTCTATCCCTTCTACCTGGTTGTCGCAACCAGATGTTGGAGCCCAGGAGCCAGACGCCACCGTCGACGACGACCCCTACACCGGAGGTGCCTTCTACTACGTGATGCCCGCTGACGACGACCAGGAGTAGTTAGGAGGATCCCAGGCAGGAGGCCTGCGCCTCTTTCGATCCGTATCCCAGTTTGTGCTAGCCTTCTTAAGGCAACCTTGTTTAACTTATGTCTGTACTCAGATATTGTTGCTTCCGCTGACTCGTCTATGATCGAGCTCTTGTATTCGAGCCCCCGAGGCCCCTGGCTTGTATTATGATGCTTGTATGACTTATTTTATTTGTAGAGTTGTGTTGTGATATCTTCCCGTGAGTCCCTGATCTTGATCGTACACGTTTGCGTGTATGATTAGTGTACGATTGAATCGGGGGCGTCACAAGTTGGTATCAGAGCCGACTGCCTGTAGGAACTCCCCTTCCACACTCCTTGGCCGAAGTCGAGTCTAGACATTGTAAAAACTTTTACTAACTTGGCTGTGTGCCTTATGGGCCCACGTCGCCATCGGGTGGTGCTAGGATCTTTTACTCCTCGACCTTTACTCTGGGACTCTGAACTCCCTTCTACTCGGGTTAAACGAATTTACTAACTCTGACACTAGGATCCCGTTACGACATTCACCCCAAAGTTGGATAAGCCCTAGTTATTCTTTAGAAATGTATTTGAACATTATCCACATTGTCATTTGACTCCAGTGAAAACATCTGTGTTTTCAGATGGAACCCACGAGGCAGGTCGTGCGCCACACGACGGCCATTGGTGCCTCAGGATCACCTGCTGTGTTGGCTGAGATGATGACCTATCTGGGTTATCGTTGGCACCCTGAGTACACCGTCTATGAGGAGTACCAGGACTTCAACCAGGAGCAGTACCGTGCCATCGTCCACCTCTACTCTCGGGAGTATGACTCCACTACCGTGCTGCACACTGCTCATGGTGTTGGAGTGACTATCGATATGGCGGTCCACGATGCTGCTTATGCTGCTCTGACACGTCTTCGTGGAGAGTATCAGGAGTTGGACACCTCCCCCTTCAGGCACATTGCTATCGCATCCGATGTTGGTGCGGAGGGTTACTACACTGCTGCCTACTCCACTATCACCCGAGAGCCCTTCTACCATCAGAACCTGGTTCTGCATGCTGATGGGCTGGATCGAGCTAACCGAGCTCTTCGCCACGAGTTGTACACCACTCGTCAGCACCTCTACCGTGCTCTGACGATGTTGCACCCCTTCGTCGGATCTGGGGAGCTGTCGCGTTCTGCTATCTACCCAGCCAGGACCGTGATGCCCCAGGGCGTCGGCTGGCCAGATGTGGGAGGCTACTCTCCTGCATTGGGCCCTCTCCTGCCACCTGCGCATCGGGTTCCGCACCAGAGTATCCGCAGACCCCAGGCTACTCGCGTGGAGGTCTTCCCTTCGCGTCACTACCAGCTGTCGGGCTACACCTACCTCCGCAGTACCGCATGGGACTGACGTAGACTTGCTTATTAGTGTTAGATGCATTCGCCGCGAGCCTGTGTGCCGCCTATGATGTCTTAGTCTATGTACTGAACACTGTGTAACGAACTCTATGCATGATCTCTTTTGTAAGATATGCCGACTACTATGTGGTATCTATCGTGCTGCTTTCGTTGTGCATGGTTCATCATGAATGATTCTTGTTTTTACAATTCCTCAATGCTGAACTACCCCTGTTAAATATTAGCAGGATGGTTAGACCAGGTGGTCGTGGTCGTGGTGGCAACGCCCCACCACCGCCTGAGTACATGGCTGGTATGATCCAACAGCTTGAGATGAATCGCCAGTTCATGGAGAATATGATGGCTCAGTTTCCTCGCCCCAATATGAACCAGCAGCCAACCCCAGTGACTCTGCAGGATTTCATGCGCCTGAACCCAACTGTGTACCGCAGCTCAACTCAGCCTCTGGATGCTGATGACTGGCTCCGTGACATCACCTATGAGATGGAGTCTGCTGATGTAGCCCCTGCCAGCTATGTCACCTTTGCTTCCTTCTTCCTGAAAGGACCCGCAGCTCAATGGTGGGACAGCCACAGGCGTACACTGCCAGTTGGAACAATCATCACCTGGCCAGACTTCCAAGCTGCCTTCCGTGCTCGCTTCATTCCTCAGGGAGTCATGGACCGGAAGAAGCGTGAGTTCCGCAACCTCACCCAAGGCAACAAAACTGTGGAAGCTTATCAGCGGGAGTTTCTTGACTTGTCCCGCTATGCTGAAGAGGACATTGCAACTGATGCACGCAGACAGGAGAAGTTCCGGGATGGCCTTCAAGCTGACATCAAACTCGCACTTCTAGTGCATGATTTTGCTGATTTCGCCACTCTGGTGAACAAAGCCATCAATGTCGAAACTGGTCTGCAGGAATACCAGAGCTCTCACAGGCGCAACCGTGACACGGGCTCATCTTCGGGCCCGTCCTCGCAGAAGCGCAAGATATGGATTCCCAATAGCTTGTACCAGCCGGATGCACCTACCCCAAGGCAGACCTATGCTGCACCTCGTCTGCCTACTCCTCCGACTAGGCGGCCAAGACTCCCAGCTCCACCACCACAAGCTCCTGTTCCCACTCCCAATAATGGATTGTGCTTCAGGTGTGGACAACCAGGGCATCGTGCTAGGGAATGCAACCAGAACCCGAATCAACTGGCCCTTCCAGCAACTGGCCGTGGAAGTAACCAGCCCCGCAGCAACAATGCCAAGTCTTATGGTCGTGTTCATGCCAACCACGTTGATCTGAGCGAAGCTCAAGACCAGCCTGCTACTGTGATGGGTACCCTCCTCGTAAATTCAGTACCAGCATCCGTTTTATTTGATACAGGTGCATCGCATTCATTCATGTCAGAAGGTTTTGCATGCTTGCACGACATTAAATGTGAGAACATGGATGCTTCACTATTAGTACACACCCCTGCGGGCCAATGTCGAACCTCCATGATTTGCAATGACGTCCCTGTAGAAATCGAAGGACTGGAATTCCTTGTCTCTCCCATCGTACTGAAGTCCTGTAGCATTGATCTCATTCTGGGAATGAATTGGTTAAAAGCGCATACTGCTTCTATAGTTTGCGCCACTAAGGTCGTCCATCTGCTACACCCTTCTGATGAAATAATAGCTTATCAGGCTCATCTAGTTCAGAACGCCGAGGCACGACTTTATGCCTTGAATGCGTTGAACGCTGCACCACTCGAGGGCATTGAAAACATTCCCGTCGTTCGTGAATTCCAAGATGTCTTCCCAGAAGAACTTCCAGGGATTCCTCCTGTTAGAGCTGTCGAATTCATCATCGACTTGAAACCCGGCACTACCCCTATAGCTAAACGACCCTACAAGATGCCGCCGCATGAACTCATTGAGCTTAAGGAGGAAATCGACAAATCTCTTGTCAAAGGTTTCATTCGCCCAAGTTGCTCTCCTTGGGGAGCACCTTCTCTCTTTGTTAAGAAGAAGGATGGGACAAACCGATTAGTCCAAGACTACCGTCCTATAAACCAAGCTACCATTCAGAATAAATATCCTCTTCCTCGGATCAATGATCTTTATGATCAACTGGCTGGCTCATCAGTGTTCTCCAAACTCGACTTGAGGTTGGGTTACCACCAGATCCGTGTTCGTGAAGAGGACATCCCAAAAACTGCCTTCGTGACTCGGTATGGATCATACGAGTACACCGTCATGTCATTCGGTTTAACGAATGCTCCAGCCACCTTCTCTCGTCTGATGAATTATATATTCATGGATTACCTCGACAAGTTCGTCGTGGTTTATCTGGACGATATCCTTGTATTTTCCAAGAACGAGGAAGAACATGCTGGACATCTGCGTCTTGTGCTAGAGAAGCTTCGAGAACATCAACTGTATGCTAAGTATTCCAAGTGTGAATTCTGGCTCCCCAAAGTAACCTATCTTGGGCATGTCATCTCCAAGGATGGTATTGCCGTCAACCCTGAACGAGTTCAAGCTATTCTCGATTGGACTCCTCCGAAGAACGTCAAGCAAGTCCGAAGTTTCCTCGGTCTCGCCAGCTACTGCCGTCGATTCGTCGAGAACTTCTCCAAGATTGCCAGGCCCCTGACTAATCTGTTGCATAAGGGTGTCAAGTTTGACTGGACAGACAAGTGTCAGGAAAGTTTCCAGGCGCTCAAAGACAAGTTGACTTCTGCCCCCGTGCTTGCACCACCTGATACTAAGAAGGACTTCGTCATTTACTGCGACGCTTCCCGCCAAGGATTAGGCTGTGTCCTAATGCAGGAGCGCAGAGTGATTGCTTATGCCTCTCGTCAACTGCGCCCTCATGAAGAAAACTACCCAGTTCACGACCTCGAGCTTGCTGCTGTCATTCATGCACTGAAGCAGTGGCGACATTACCTTCTCGGTAATCGTTGCGAGATCTTCACCGACCATCAAAGTCTGAAGTATCTGTTTACTCAGCCAGATTTGAACCTACGCCAGCAAAGATGGATGGAGACTGTTGCAGACTTTGACGTGGATATATCATATACCCCCGGCAAGGCTAATGTGATGGCTAATGCCTTGAGCCGCAAGTCTTACTGCAACCACCTCCAGGTTCATAAAGTTCAGCCCTCGCTTACCGAAGAATTTAGAAGGCTGAACCTTCATATTGTTCCTCCGGGATCACTCGCTCCCCCTCCCGAAGGTTTCCCCAAACAGAACCTCCATGTTGTTTCCAAGGGTTCTCTCAATACCCTGGTTGCGAAACCAGATCTTGTGGACACCATCAAATGGATACAAAAATGTGACGATGAAGTCCTCAAGATTAAGCGCGACCTCAAAAGGGGAAAGCCCTCATTCTTCACGATCGCCGACGATGGCGCCTTGTATTTCAAAGGCCGCTTAGTGGTACCATGTTCGAAGAAAAACCTAGATAAGACTAAAAGGGTTATGCAAGAAGCTCATGATACGCCTCTGTCCATCCATCCTGGTAGTACAAAGATGTATCAGGATATTCGTCAAAGATTCTGGTGGTCTAATATGAAGCAGGACATTGCTCGTTATGTTGCTGAGTGTGACATTTGTCGCCGAATCAAAGCAGAGCATCAAAGGCCTGCTGGGACTCTGCAACCTATCTCTATTCCTGAATGGAAATGGGACCATGTTGAAATGGACTTCGTCACTGGATTTCCCAAATCGCAGAAAGGTAATGATGCTATTCTTGTCGTCATTGACCGGCTTTCCAAAGTTGCCCATTTTCTGGCGGTCAAAGAGACAATCACTGCTAGTCAGCTTGCTACTCTCTACATGGCCAGAATTGTTTCACTTCACGGTATTCCACTGGTTATCAGTTCAGACCGTGGCAGTTTATTCACTTCAAGGTTTTGGGCGAGTTTCCAAGAAGCTATGGGGACTCATCTGTCGTTCAGTACTGCGTTCCATCCTCAATCGCAAGGGCAAGTTGAACGTGTCAACCAAGTTCTCGAAGACATGCTTCGAGCTTGTGTAATCTCATTCGGCAAGAAATGGGAGGAATCTCTTCCATATGCCGAGTTCTCTTATAATAATAGCTATCAAGCTAGTCTGAAGATGTCCCCCTTCGAAGTGCTATATGGACGAAAGTGTCGAACCCCTCTGAACTGGTCAGAAACTGGGGAACGTCCACTCTTTGGTCCGGATATTATCCAACAGGCCGAAGAACAAGTTCGCATTATTCGCGAGAATCTCAAGACTGCTCAGTCACGTCAGAAAAGTCAGTATGACCGTCATCACCAAGACATGGTCTATCAACCTGGCGAAAAGGCTTATCTTCGAGTTACCCCAATGAAGGGTGCTCACTGCTTCGGGATCAAGGGCAAGCTAGCTCCTCGCTATATCGGTCCTTTCACTATTCTCGAAAGGCGTGGTAAAGTGGCATATCAACTGGAGCTTCCGCCGAACCTTTCTCAGGTTCACGATGTGTTCCACGTGTCACAACTCCGACGCTGCTTCAAGGACCCAATCCGAGCAGTGGATCATGAAGTGCTCGAATTGCAGCAGGACCTCTCCTATAAAGAGCATCCGGTCCGCATTCTCGACCAAGCTGAACGCCGCACACGTCAGAAGGCGATCAAGTTCCTCAAAGTCCAGTGGTCGAACCACTCTGAAGACGAAGCCACCTGGGAACGCGAGGATCGTCTGCGTGATGAATACCCCGCACTCTTTCCTTCTACCTCCTAAATCTCGGGACGAGATTTCTTGTAGTGGAGGAGAATTTGTGACGCCCGGGTAATTAAGCTACAGTAATCCTCACTAATGATGCCACGTCACCTCTGTCACTGTACTTAATCTCGGGTTAAATCAAAACGGTTTCGAAATTCAATTCAAAATTATGATGGTAATAAAAGTTTTCAAAAAAAATAATCAAACTAAAATGTTTGGGGTTGTCAAATATTACAAGGTTAGTTATGGTGGGGTGCACACATTTTTATAAAGTGTCTGAATATTTTAAAATGAAATAAGACAAGAGAGAAAATACAAAAGAGAAAAACTAAAACCTAAGCTAACAAAAAAAAAGAGGGAACCCCCCCTCCCACGGCCCACTGGCCCAACTGGTCGGCCAGCCCGCCAGGCCCACCCGGCCACCCCCCACTCTCTCCATAACCCCCTGGAGGCCGAAACCTAACCCGTAACCCCCCACCGACACCTACCACTCCCCCTCCCCTCGTCTGGATCTGGATCGGGGGATCCCGATCCCCTCGCCCCACTTCCCCGCGCGCCCGCCGCCGCCTGGATCTTTCTTCACTCCTATCTCTCATGAGTCTTGTCTTTTAGTAGATGATTATTTCTGTTTTGAACCTTATGTTCCTGTAAGTCCTATGTTTTTAGTTTTCGGTTTTCAGTTTTTTGCACTGGTTTTTTTGCTAGATTATTTTCAGTTTTTAGTCATCAGTACTCTAAAGTATCAGTTTTAGTTATCTTCAACTATATATTAAGTGATTAGTGTGACGCCCGGGTAATTAAGCTACAGTAATCCTCACTAATGATGCCACGTCACCTCTGTCACTGTACTTAATCTCGGGTTAAATCAAAACGGTTTCGAAATTCAATTCAAAATTATGATGGTAATAAAAGTTTTCAAAAAAATTAATCAAACTAAAATGTTCGGGGGTTGTCAAATATTACAAGGTTAGTTATGGTGGGGTGCACACATTTTTATAAAGTGTCTGAATATTTTAAAATGAAATAAGACAAAAGAGAAAATACAAAAGAGAAAAACTAAAACCTAAGCTAACAAAAAAAAAAGAGGGAACCCCCCCTCCCACGGCCCACTGGCCCAACTGGTCGGCCAGCCCGCCAGGCCCACCCGGCCACCCCCCACTCTCTCCATAACCCCCTGGAGGCCAAAACCTAACCCGTAACCCCCACCGACACCTACCACTCCCCCTCCCCTCGTCTGGATCTGGATCGGGGGATCCCGATCCCCTCGCCCCACTTCCCCGCGCGCCCGCCGCCGCCTGGAACCGCCTGACGCCGCCCGGAACCCCGTCCCCCGACCCCCCCCCCCCGCCGGCCTGCATCCTCCTCGCCGGACCGTCCCCATCTCTCCACCCCGAGCCCCATTGCCCCGATCCCTACACCCCTCGGTGAGCCCCACCGCCGCGCTAGTCTCTGCCGCCCCCCTGCTACTCTGCCGCTGCCGCGCGACCTCGCCTACGCCGTGGCCGCTGGCGCCGCCTCTCCTCCTCTCTGCCCTCTACACGCGCCGTCAGTGAGCCCTGCTGGCTCGCGCCCACGGCGGCCTCGCCTCACGCCCGAACCACCTCGCCGCCGTCGAGCCCGTGGCGCTCGACTCCGGCCACCACAGCCTCCGCAGTCACCCCCATTCGCTCCGCCGTCGTCTTGCCGTTCGAATGCGACCGATCCCGCCCATTTTGGTGGCCTGCAGACGAAACCCGCCACTCACCCGAGCCCCGACGTCCGCCTCTCTCCTCGCCGGCGACAGCTCCGGCGACCTCGGGACGAACCACCACCACCACTAGATGCGCGTCTTCGCGCTTGTTCGAACGGGCCCAGGCACGCGCGGATCCGTGCCCTGAGCACAAATTCTGGCGAACTCCGGCGGGTCGGCGCCGTGCTTTTGGTCGCCGGCGGCGAGAGCCGGCCCTGCTGACCTGGCACCGCGGGTCCCACCACCTGGGCCACTGACTGGTGGGCCAAGGGCCCCCCTGTTGACCTGTTGACTGGGTCAACTGCTGACTGGGCCGCCCCTATCTCACTGACCTATAGGCCCCACTTCAATAAACAAAATAAAATAAAAATGAATTAATAAAATTAATAATTAATTAGTTAATTAATTGGTGAACTAATTAAGTTAATTAATCTTGTTTAACTAATCTAATTAAGTAGATAGTTTAATTAAACCCTAGTTAGACTAATCAGTCAATGACGAATGGGACCCACAAGTCAGGTTGACCAGGTCAACCGCTGACGTCATGCTGACGTCATGATGATGTCAGCAAACACTATTCTGGATAATGTTGATTTAATTAATTAAATAAATCCTAAAAATGATTTAAATCTTTAGAAAATCATATATTTTAATCCGTAATTCGGATGAAAATATTTTATACATGAAAGTTGCTCAGAACGACGAGACGAATTCGGATACGCAGTCCGTTCATCCGCCACACACCCCTAACCTATCGAACCCACAACTTTCCCCCTCCGGCTCCTCTGCCCGAAATCACGAAACACCGGGAATACTTTCCCGGATGTTTTCCCCCTTAACCGGTACCACCTCATACCACGTTAGGGCACGCCTAGCATCGTTACTTGTCATGTCATGCTTCACTATGCATATGCTTGCATTATATTTATTGTTTCTTCCCCCTCTTCTCTCTCTAGACACCGAGACCGACGCCGCTGCTACCCCGTACGACTACGGTGTTGACGACCCCTCTCTCTTGCCAGAGCAACCAGGCAAGCCCCCCCTTTGATCACCAGATATCGCCTACTCTTCTCTATACTGCTTGCATTAGCGTAGTGTAGCATGTTACTGCTTACAGTTAATCCTATACTGCTGCATAGCCTGTCCTTGCTACTACTGTTGCTGCCTTTACCTGCTATCCTACTGCTTAGTATAGGATGCTAGTGTTCCATCAGTGGCCCTACACTCTTGTCCGTCTGCCATGCTATACTACTGGGCCGTGATCACTTCGGGAGGTGATCACGGGCATATACTATATACTCTACTTTGATACATTACCTGTGATACTGTTCGGACATGGGGGCTGAAGGGGCAGGTGGCTCCATCCCGGTAGAGGTGGGCCTGGGTTCCCGACGGCCCCCGACTGTTACTTTGTGGCGGAGCGACAGGGCAGGTTCAGACCACCTAGGAGAGAGGTGGGCCTGGCCCTGTTCGGCGTTCGTGGATACTTAACACGCTTAACGAGATCTGGGTATTTGATCTGAGTCTGGCCATTTGGTCTATACGCACTAACCATCTACGTGGGAGTAGTTATGGGTATCCCGGCGTCGTGGTATCAGCCGAAGCCTTCTTGACGTCAGCGACGGAGCGGCGCGCACTGGATTGGACTGGAACGCCACTAGGCTAGGTCTGCTTCCGGCCGCCCACGCAACGTGCAGGTGTGCTAAGGGCGATGGGCCCAGACCCCTGTGCGCTTAGGTTTAGACCGGCGTGCTGACCTCTCTGTTGTGCCTAGGTGGGGCTGTGACGTGTTGATCTTCCGAGGCCGGGCATGACCCAGGAAAGTGTGTCCGGCCAAATGGGATCGAGCGTGTTGGGGTATGTGGTGCACCCCTGCAGGGAAGTTAATCTATTCGAATAGCCGTGATCTTCGGTAACAGGACGATTTGGAGTTGTACCTTGACCTTATGACAACTAGAACCGGATACTTAATAAAACACACCCTTCCAAGTGCCAGATACAACCGGTGGTCGCTCTCTCACAGGGCGGCGAGGGGAGGATCATCGGTTAGGATTATGCTATGCGATGCTACTTGGAGGACTTCAGTCTACTCTCTTCTACATGCTGCAAGGCGGAGGCTGCCAGAAGCGTAGTCTTCGATAGGACTAGCTATCCCCCTCTTATTCCGGCATTCTGCAGTCCAGTCCACATAGGATACTCTTACTCCATTTGATACCCATGCATATGTAGTGTAGCTTCTTGCTTGCGAGTACTTTGGATGAGTACTCACGGTTGCTTTCTCCTTCTTTTCCCTCTATCCCTTCTACCTGGTTGTCGCAACCAGATGTTGGAGCCCAGGAGCCAGACGCCACCGTCGACGACGACCCCTACACCGGAGGTGCCTTCTACTACGTGATGCCCGCTGACGACGACCAGGAGTAGTTAGGAGGATCCCAGGCAGGAGGCCTGCGCCTCTTTCGATCCGTATCCCAGTTTGTGCTAGCCTTCTTAAGGCAACCTTGTTTAACTTATGTCTGTACTCAGATATTGTTGCTTCCGCTGACTCGTCTATGATCGAGCTCTTGTATTCGAGCCCCCGAGGCCCCTGGCTTGTATTATGATGCTTGTATGACTTATTTTTATTTGTAGAGTTGTGTTGTGATATCTTCCCGTGAGTCCCTGATCTTGATCGTACACGTTTGCGTGTATGATTAGTGTACGATTGAATCGGGGGCGTCACAATTAGTTATTTGGTCGGTGTTTGTTTAGTATCTTAAGTGTCTCATTTTAGTTCTCTTCAGTTATTTGGTCAGTGTTTGTTCTAGTCTATCAGTTTTAAGTTAAGTCATTTATTATTCTAACTAGTTAGTTTCCATTCAGCTTATTATTTTCAGTTTATGATGTTATTCCTGTATTTTCAGCATTCATTTTAAATTTGTTAGACTTGATATGTGTTTGTAATTCCTGTAGTTTAAATTAGTTATCTGGTGAGTCTCTGTTCTTAGTTTTTCAGTCATCTTTTTGCTAACAAATAGTTTTTTTCTCTGCTACATATGTAACGGGGATGGCGTACCCAATCTGCAGGTCCGACTGCGCTGACCGTCGCTCATCGCGTCTAAATTTTGGGGTTTGGTTGTCTAAGGATTTTGAAAGCTGAGTGGTAACTTAGTTTTGAATATGTTCAATTTATCACTATAGTTTTGTTTCAAAAAAAATTATCACTATAGTCTAGTTCACTGTCATGGTCAGCTATTCAATTATCACTACAATCTAGTTCTTGTTATGTTTCATTTTTCATTCATCACTCATTTTTACAAGGCTATGATGTGGATATTACCAACACCTCCATGTATGTTTTATGATAACATGATAGTTGTCCTGTTCAGTTAAACATTTCATTTCTTCTTTAGTTTGTGTATGAATTCAGTTTTTTCCTACTTCAGATACAAACTTAGTCCTTTTAGCTGATAGAATTATATAAACTTTAGCTTTTTCTTAGATTTCTTTTTCTCATTTAGTCATTACTTGTTGCATTCATTTCCTTTTTTAGTCTATCAGTTTTTAGTCAATCAGTCTGAGTCCCTAGTGCTTACTCACTCTGTCATTTTCCAATGAGTCCTGATCATTTTCTTACCTTTATTTTTGTACCTGTATGTTATATTTCACATCTCCGAGCCAAAGTTGTCCCACACTTACTCAACAAGTTCTCCCACACTAGTGTCATTTTAAGTACTCTCAGGGGTTAGTGTCATTTTTAGTTATGTTATTAGTTTCAGTGTTAGGTGTCATTTTGTTCAGTTTTGTGTGTTACCACATAGGTAGGTTAGTTAGTATTCACTGTTCAGTCTTAATTTAGTATTCATTGTTTCAGACCTAAGTCCACCACAGCCTACAACCACGAAAAATTTGTTCTGCTTATCTAGATTGTTTTCTTATTTATGAGTATTCAGACCTTCAGCTACTTCAGTCCTTGTTCGATCTTCTCGAATAAAGCCGTCCATCCTAGTTGCTTAGTTTGTCAAGAAATCCCAGGTAGGTTAGCAAGTTTGTTCATACAGTTTTCAGTTTATCTGCATTTTGTCATCTTACTAATTTGGCCTTCATATTTATTGCTTCACTTCATTTTTTACAGATCAGATACACGCTGGAAATGGACCAAATGGGGCGTCAGTGGTGTCGAATCCCATCACAACAGATACATGCTTTTGACGCTCAAAGATACAACTCTCGGAGGAAGATCATTTTTTGTGGGTCTATGCTAATAAGCCTACTGACACCTGTGTCGCTTCCAGCGGCTGTAGCAGCCAAGGAGTGGTTGTTTTACGAGGGCGGAGTTTAAGAAACAACTTTTCGAAGATCATTGTTGTCGTATGCTATTCTGGCAAGATCTCTGTTCCCATCATTGTTTTTTATTGAAGGTACTGTCAGGTTTTATATGCGTTTTCATCAGTCTTCAGCACAAGTAGCATCAGTCTTCAGAGTTGTTTCTTCATCCTAATTTTTGACTTTTTTCTACATTTTCCTATAGGGGAACGACAAGATGTTTCTTCTTCAGTCTTATTTTTGAGGTATCTAATTCTTCCTTACGGCAAATGTATGGTCAAGTTCTTTTTTTTCAGTTTTTGTTTTGTAGTCTTAGACAGTACATTTTTTCTAGGTAAAATATGTACACAGCAGCAGGATATTTCTCTGAATTCAGTTTTTATTCACAACATGGGAAAATTGTAGTATGGGGAATATTTTAGTGTGGGAAAGTATGCAGCTGGGGTTTAGTTCGAGCCAGGGCAGTAAGCTACGGCTCCAAGTCGCCCCAATCTGGGTAAGATCGAGGGCTACCCCAGCGTTTTTGTGTGTTAACGGGTTGTCCAGGCGGCCCGATTAGGGGAAAGGAAGGATGATGCGCAAACCATCAGAAGGGCCAAAGAGGCTGGCGCATAGTTTTTGATCTGAACCCAGCGAAAAAACAGATGTTTTTTTGTTACTAACATTTTAGACTGAGTAGTCACTGCAAGACGCGTGTCAACCCTTCATTGGAATAAAAAACAGCCTGAAGCAAATTGAAAAACAGACGTATGATGATTAGTCACTCCCTATAAATAATCTATAATTGATTTTATTTCACCATCAAATTGTTTGTATGTAATGATTATGAATGTAAACATTAAATCTGCAATTTGCATATTAATTTAAATCATTTTAACCTTAATCATATGGATTGCAAAAAGGAAAGTTAGAGGATTGTAGCTTCTCTAACTTTCCTTCTTAATGTTAGAGGATCTGGTTCCTGACACGGTGCGCGACGATGATATCCACCGTCTAGGGTGGGATTACCGGGACGAATGGAGGCACGTTCGAAAATATATAATAGAACATCTGCACCCCGGCCCGCTTATCTGGTGCGTCCATATCCCTCTGGATATGTGCCAGCCGTTCCCGTAAAATCGTCAGGCCACGGTTATATCGAGTGGGTTAGCAGTGTACCTTCGACCATGATGTGCCTACTGCATAGCATAGGGTACTGTTCAGCTAGAGTTAGGACAAACAACTATCGGACACTCCAGGAGGCAGCCCGTGACTTTGGTCCATCTGCGTTCCCTCTTGCCTCTAGGAGCAGGCTAGGCGGCGGGGGAGGGGGATTCATCTAAGGCAGAGCATGGAGAGAACCCAAATCTGAGGGGGAGGCTGGAGTTTCGGGTACAAGAGGAGGCGCCGGGGGAATCTAGCACCGGGCCGCAGCGGGCACCGCCGCCCCTGTCATCTCGCGCCGCGGGCCATTGTACGGATCTATCATAGGTAAATCTTTGATCTCAGCTATGCGCATAGGTTCTTTGAATGTTGGGATGTATTTTGGCATTGGGCACATATCAGGAGGGTGATTATTCATGGTTCTCTGTGTTCCACAGGCTAGATTAGGTACGAGGTTGGGGCAGTATATATAAGCCGTCAACATGCAG
This sequence comes from Triticum urartu, assembly GCF_003073215.2. Lineage (NCBI taxonomy): Eukaryota > Viridiplantae > Streptophyta > Magnoliopsida > Poales > Poaceae > Triticum > Triticum urartu. The sequence continues at coordinate 85,895,557 of NC_053025.1, read as the reverse complement.
GTAAGATGGCATGTAGACTTAATCTTGATTATTGGTATGTTCTTTTGGGAAGGGGCCCGAGGATGCAAATGTATTGCGCATTATGTCTGGCTGTCTTGTTTGACTCATGTTAAGGTGGCTTGGATAGAACAGATGTAGCTGATACGTTGCCATCGTACATGGATCAAGGGTTATAGCTAGCTGTTTTGGGTGTTTGGGATGCGCCAAGGTGTACGTTGGGAAATAGCAGTAGTATAGAATTCAATGATATATAGTTTATGTAACTGACAAATGACAGGTTCATATCGCTGATTTTTTTTTTGCATGTTCACCGTGTTCTATCTAGACAGCATTAATTTGGGGGAAATAAGCATGGCACATGATGTGTTCCCCAGAATAAAAAATTTCACGGTGGATAAAATTAGAACCATGATCAATGCCGACAAAAGGCCAATGGATTCAACAAAGAACGGAGATTTCATTTTTGGCATTTCAGCAGTAAGTCTCCACACAGAACATAATAGGATTCAGTTTACCGCTGCATCTTCAAAGAGAGGGCATACTAATCGGCCTTTGCCCTTGTTTTGCAGCCACGAGATGCTGCTAGTTCAGCATATTCTAGGGCAGATGACGACTATAATGCACAACAAGAAGGGGATGCTTGGGCATGTGCATGAAAGATTTGTGATTCTATGGGCTTGACACATCAGGTGACACTCCTGATGCAGTTTCGAGTGAACGTTAGGGTGTGACAAATTAAAGTCTCTTGTGGGCATAGTTTGCCTGAGACTGTTTCTGTTGGGGCCCAAGTGTTTGTATCATAAAGATCTAGATTGGCTATGTGGACCTATATATTAAGTCAGTCAAACCATGGAATGATTTCGAAGGTCAAGTACAAACTACTGTCTGCGGACATGACCGAAATATAAGTTGCTTGGTATGGATGTCAAGTTACGAACGACCGGTTGCATAGTTTTCGTTCTTTTAAATATACGTTGAAGCTGGTTTGTGAACGAACTTCCGATGATATAGGCATCATGCTGAAACATGTACCTGGCACTTAGGAAATGTCGACTGGACCCACACGCCGCTCACCGTGGTTTGGGCAACACCCAAACTGAATAATGTGCATGGCACAATTGTAGCAGTCTCAGTTTGGACTATGGACCTGGCACATTTTGAGTGTACCTTGCAATCATGTGCCTGTGGATTATTGTAGTCACCTGTAGTGTACAAAGCACAAGTCATCCGGGTGACATGTACAAGGTACAAGAAGCGTGAGCAGAGAGGTTTCAACTGCGTACGTGCCGAGCACGTGATCTGCAAATACATGTGCCAGGCACATGATGTGTAATACGACAATCTGGAGGAAAGGGAGGTGGGTGGCGGTCGTGCGATCTACTCCCTCCGTTCCAAATTACTCATCATGGTTTAGTTCAAATTTGGTTTTAGTTCAAATTTGAACTAAAACCACGACGAGTAATTTGGAACAGAGGGAGTACAAGTGTTGAAACCAATCATGTGTTTCCTGATTGTGTAAGACAAATTTCCGGCGTTGTAGCTCAGTGCACAACTTCCATTCATGTTGTTGCGCAAGCAGTATCCAACAGAAAACAGATAATCATGGGATTTATAGTAAATCAATGCAGAGAGATCGCCATTAGAAAAAACATGCAAACCAAGATGATAATTAGTCGACGGGGATGCATAGGTGCAAACGTCACATAGTCACATACCACGCATAAGGGGCTACAAGTTACAGATTCATGGGTTTAACAAAAGAGCAAGCATTCCGCAGATGCACGATCACGCAATATAGCACAGAACGATTCATAGTCTGTGCCCCAACCATACACTAGACACCACATAGGTGTTTTAAGATATGATGCACACTCGGACAGTCATTGACGCAGTCCCAGCGTGTTCGTGGAATGTGACGACCACAAGATCATCTTCCTTCATTTGGATGTGTATGACATACTTCCGAAAACCTCCTTCAATTACAAGCCTGCCATCTTTTGATTTCTTGAACAATGCCGTTACATGGGCTCCTGCATCATCATGCACAAGAATGATCCCTGAATCGTCCAAGACGCCCGCATTGCTCTCAATGAGATCATTCTTCGGGATCCTCTATCAAATGCAAACAACAACACGTTTGTGAACAGCCATCCATAAGCTGATCGTGAAATACAAAACAAAAAACATAGATGTCATGATAATATGTTTATGTTCACTAACCATGTAGCCATCTTTAATGTCAACTCCATTCATCTTGTGCACAAAGATGCATCATACGTCTTCCAAAGCCCCGAATGCACATCTAATCATCTTTTTCATCTCTGAATATTCAAACTGATGTATACCCCTGGTGTACATGCAATGGTCGACGAGCTCGCGCTTCATGAGGGATAGGCCATTCAAAGCTGGCCACAACATCAAACTTATAAGCCAACACACATTTTGCAGCGAAAGTAAAATGTTCAAAAAAGAGATTTAACACACACTTCCGAATTCAATGTGGTAGCCTTACCAACGAAGTGGCGTCTGCCTCACGCCAGCCATCCCCATGATACCTGGTCCTCATAACTCCATGATCAACCATCACTTCGTACTCCAGTAGTTCTCTTGTGCCATCTTAGAGCTTCAACCCAATAGAAGGTTGTCATCGGAACTGAAACATGGCAAGACGGTCCTTCAAGATCTCCACATACGGCAGGCGGGTTTTTGCAATTAGGGAACTCCATGGCCTACATGTTAAGAAATAAAAAAATAAGCAACTATACACCAAGTAGTTGTTAAATCCATGTCCAGAATCTTTGCCATGAATAAAAACAAATCATTATACTACGCCAATGGGGTTTTCATAAATCAATATCTGGTCTAGCGCGTGTAATAGCGCTCAACAGTTTTATGTGAGCGTGCATGTTCCAGATTATCGTGTATCGCAATAAGTATATGGTGAGAGAGAAAAACAACTCAGTTGCCCAGATTTTTCCAAGTTGCAGCATTTAATTCGTGGCATGATCCATAGACCATTGACAGCCAAATGCAGGGATTCTGAAACTTATGTTTGGATGTAAACGCATATATCATTTGGAACATCCTCTTGTTATGCACAGGCGAATGTTTTTTGAAAACATCGTGATTTTTGTCTGGTGTAAATAAACCAAAATATGCTCAGGTTAAGCTGATGTGAGATTTCAACGACCATTTCGAGCCATGCCCTTTTTGTATCAAGCTTATTGAGTGGTGTAAATAAATCATACTATGCCCAGAATATCGTAATATAAAGGTGTGTTACACCGAAACACGTTCCATCATGCACCATGGATGATATGAGTATGGAATGCGTTGCCGATCTGCGACATTCAGCAGTAAAACGCCTAATACCAGGGGAAATGAGAGAGTAATGCTTAAGTTTATGAAACAATTTAGGCCAAATAAGCTTAAATTCAGTGATCTACACCATCACCCCTCACACCATTCTCACAAAGATGACACACCTTGGGTCAGGATTATATGGGAAACATATTATCAAGATGGGCTGCCATGTAACAAATTGGTGGGCTCATTCTGGTGGAAAGGCATTCTGCAGACATTGCCTGAATACAAGAAGCATTCTAGATGTATTCCAGGAAAGGGGGAGACTATTCTGCTGTGGCACGACAATTGGTCGGACCTACCACTTCATCTAAAGATGCCTGAGCTTTATTCTTTTGCCATCAACAAAGATATCACACTGAATCAGATGCATGAGCATCAGGCACTGGAGAACTGCTTCCACCGACCTCTCTCACAACAAGCGTTTACTCAATTCAACATCCTTCAAGATCAACTGCATGGTCTGACTCTCACTGATGACTCTGATAAGTGGACATACACTTGGGCCTCACCAAACTACTCTGCAATGAAGATGTACAAACATTTGTTTGCCAAGAATGGGGCTCACTTCATCTTCAGGCAGCTATGGAAATCGAATTGCAGACTAAGACACAAGATTTTCTTCTGGATGCTACTCTATGACAGAGTTAGTACAAGGAACATGCTACACAGAAAAAACATGTATTTGCCAGACTACAACTATGCTCTTTGCTTGGACAGGACACAAGAAACTTTAATTCACCTGTTCTGGGACTGCCACTTTGCATTAAACTGCTGGAACTGTATCCTCCCAAACAGACAGAGGGGTATTTCGACCTACGATGAGATTGGAATGATGATTACGCTTCTTCCCCAGGATTTGGCTATGGAGATCATTATCATGGGCTGCTGGGCCATCTGGATGGTCAGGAATGATAAGATTTTCAGATCTTCACTTCCTAGTTTGAACTCCTGGAAATTCTATGTTCAGGAAGGCATGCAACACATCAAACTCAGATCAAAGGAAGCCAAGGCCGCAAAGATAGACCAGTGGATTGAACAGACTCTGTAATTCTTTTTATTATGATACCTAGAACAGGCATTGGGTGATTTGTTGTGTGGTCTTGTACTTTGTATTTTGTTTATATTATATAAAATACCGTAGAACAATTGTTCTACGGTCACAGGGTCAAAAAAAAAACCATTCTCTCCATCCCCGGCATTGCCAATAAAACTGAAGTTGAGAAACCGTCACACAGACATGGAATCTACGAATCTTGAATGGGAAGATAATGACCAGATTTGGTTTCGGGAAGCAATAATATGAATCTTATTTTCTCGGAGGAAAGTATCGGTTACAGCGGAGGCAGGAAGGGGACGACGCATACCTAGGACCAGGGCGTAACGAGATCCTCGCGTTCCAGCCGCCGGACCTGTTTCTGAATCCGCCCGGCTCCCGTCGATGGATGAAGATGGAGAAGTTCTTTAGGGAAAAGGGATGGGGCGGACGCTCGCGTGCTTGGGGAATAGAAGCAGGCAGACGCTCGGCGCGCGGGGGTGTTCCGGATCCTTCCAGTCCAAGATCTGTGGTCCGGCACAGAATCAAGAAGAAAGGGGGATTCAGAATCTCATTTGGGGAAGCTGAAAAATGATTAAGACGCATCCCGGATGAGCGTTGCGAATAGCATAGCAGTATCCAGACTCGATACGTACCTACAGCCGTCCGCCGGAGAGGTTCCCGGGGCGGCAAGCGCCGGCGCCATTGAATCGCCTCCTTGCACCCAATCCATTAGAGCGAACGAGCAGGGCGCTGTATAGGGAGAGAATTTAGTCGTATTCACGGGTCCGCGTCGGTATGCAGGGGGCGGGTGGAAGACAAGGAAGTGCAGAGCAGCTGTTACCCTACGACGACAAGGAACGGTGACAGATGTCTGACACGGTAATACGGGCACTAAATCGCTATCCAGCGTCGGACATCTCGAGGTAAAGGGCAACGTTTCAACCGTTACGATAACGCGGCCCCGGTGCAGGTGTGCGAAAAATCCGCGTCCGAGGCACCTTGGGCACTGGGCGCTGCCCTTCTACGACAAATCAGAGTATGTCCCTGAGTTCAAGCTATGGTTGGGCTTCAGCCCGCCCAGGCCGAACTACCTGTGCGCCGCTGACCTGTCCACCATGGACCATGGCCAACCGCCCGTCGTACATCATGTTTGGGAAGATCTTGATCGGCCTGAGGAAGAGGACTGGGTACCGACGCATTTCAGGATACTGAACCTTGGCTCTGGCAAGTTTTGCATTGCTAAAATCATTAGCGCAGAGGCGACTGGCATGAAATTTTCTGTGCTCACTGGCATCGAGATGGTTCGCGGCAAAGATGATCAGAGCCTCCGGATGTTCAAGCACAAGAGTACACGCTACATGTTCAGCACGCCAGATGTAATCCACTGGGTTATCTGAATAATCTTGCGTGGCGTGCCATGTTCACTGTCCTATGGATGGTGTGTGGCAGTGTTGGCCTGAGCCTCCCGATGCCCAAGCACACGTTCCATCATTCAGCAGGTGCATTGAATAATCTTTGTGCTCTACTAGTACTACTACCTCTGTCCTTGTTTATTGATGCGCATAGTATTTTATGCCAAAATTTAATTATATATTTAACTAAATGATAATAATGCATGTCATCAAAAATTATATTCCTGAATTCATGCTTTAACATTTTGTTAGTTAAATCTAAGGTTGAAATTTGACACGAAGATGGAGGTAGTATTAGGGAATCTCCATTGTGCAGAATAAAAACAATCACGGTATCCGTCCACGGATGCGTCTGCCGCAGTGATACGGAAGCCGGCCATCCACCCATGACCGCATACATTTCAAACCGATTTCAACACACAAGATGAAAGTCTAAATGATTGCCGCCACAAGCAGCGCCCGTTTCCCACAACATATCTTTCTCATGTCCGACAGCAAGCTTATCGGCCGGCCGTGAGCCCCGGGAAGTGAAGATTCAACGGGAGGGGAAGAGTAGTGGCCTTCGCGAAGCTGCGAGCAAGCTCATCGAATGTGTGACCCGACAAGACGTCGACAGTAGCCTTTCTGGGACCCAAGCGGTGGCGGCCTCCCATATTCTACTCTTCCTCGCCATCGACAGGGGAAGACATGGACATGCCAACCTCGTCGTCATGGCGGCGGGGTGCGAACGACGATGACGGCGTGGTCAAGGCAGAGCTGGTGACATCCTCGGTCTCGTGTGCCTCCTCTTCCTTCGTCGCCGCGTCGATGTCCAAGAACAGGGCGTCTCCCTCTGCCCGCAGCACGTGCAACCGCCATTGCTCGTGGTGGATCTCGCGGGCGCTGCAGTAGGATAGGAGCGGCACTTGCTCCTATCGAGGAAGCCTAGACCGTCCGCCACCATAGTTATGACAGGCTTGTCGTTCGCCTGGTCGCTGACGATTTGTTCCTCCGCGAGCTGGTGCTCGTCGAAGGAGTCGGAGAGAAGGCGCGTACACCGGGTTGCGACGCATGCGACACTTTCGACCGACGCACCACTTCAATGCTGGCTCTCATTAGATGTCACGTCCGTTGGTGCTCCCGAGCGGCACTGACCGACATGATTGTGCGGCAATCACTTCATGCGGGAAATAGTGTGAGCAAGTGAAAGGGTTTTGGGTGGTTCCGGGTGTCTGTCGCGTGCTGCCCAACGGTCTGGACGCCCGCAAAGCATCTTAGTTTGCCTCTGGTTCGTGGAAGGACGGACGTCCGGACCGGTCCACGGACCGATGGAGTGCCATGTTGGATGATAAAATAAATATAGACCGCTTGATCCAGATGGATGCGAGCGATTTGAGGTTAGTGTTGGTAGATCAAAGTTTGACTACATATTTAACTAGTGAAATTCACTATATTATTCACATATTCAACTCTGCGGCGCTGATTATGAACCGGAGGAAACTGAACTTGGTGAACGTAAACATCACAGGCATTTTGTAGTTAGCGGGACGTCTCCTTTAGCCGAAAACCTATCGTCAGGAATTGGGGGTCATTCTTTTCTTTCCGAACAAACATTATCAGTCTCTGGTTGTGTCGTGTTGCCTTGGATCATATACACTCTATTCGATCATGTACGGCTGTACACTCCTTGCCCTATGTATTTATATGTAGTATTTGCCATTCGTGATCAATCGCAGCCATCTAGAAAAATAAAAATTCCCTCGCGTGCGCTCCTCCATCACATCCTCTCGCGTCGCATGATCCGGCGGGAGCGCTCTCGGTGATGCCGCCGGCGATCGCTTTGGCGTCGGCGTCGGCGTCGATGCGCGGCGGCGAAGGCGCGAAGGGTACG